>NC_090729.1:172311949-172319449 GCF_036898095.1 Palaemon carinicauda | reverse complement strand
TGTCGGGTGTGGTTTTTGTCATGTGGGGGTTTTGTCGGGTGGGGGTTATGTCGGGTGGGGGTTTTGTCAGTGGGGGTTTCGTCGGTGGGGGGTTTGTCGGGTGGGGGTTTTGTCGGTTCCCCGAGGAAAACATCATTAAGCCACAGTAATTATTACAGTACTTGAAAGTCTGTCATCTCTATCTTAAAACTGTTATTGTATGTGGTCTGGGCTGAAATAATAATAACAATAACATCATCACCATTAATATTATCAGTATCATTTTCAATAGTTTAAAAATTTACTCATGGCGACAGAATTGCAAGGTTTGTCATACAAAACTTCGCCTCAAGGAAGGGTAAATGGTTTTTATTGCTATTTTCCCTGTTGGAGCCTCTAGGCTTATAGCATCCTGCTTTTCCAACAAGGGTTGTAGATTAGCAAGTAATAATAATAATAATAATAATAATAATAATAATAATAATAAAATAATAATAATAATAATAATAATAATAATAATAATAATAATAATAATAACTTTTCTTTCCCATCCCTACATTTCAAAGCACTTCTATTCCCTTCCCCATATGACATTCATTTGGTCCAGCAACTGGTTCTGCATTTTTGGACCAACTTCAACAAGAACTTGATCATCGTCGATTTATAAACAAATGGTGATCTTATGGAATTTTAATTTTCTAACCAAATTATTCCAGACTTAAAGGGAGATAGAAACAGCTGCAGTGGAAAGCAGAGTTGGGTTCAATACCTATGGAGGAAAATGAAATACGTCAAAATGTTGATGGAGAAGAAGCAGCAACAACAATATTGTTATTTAACATAGGAGGAAGAGAAATCTTGCCTGGTGAAAAAAAAAGTTATATAAAAAAATGGAATAAAAAACCTAGAGAAATACGCCAAATTATCAAAGAAGAAGCAGCGACAAAAAAAATGTTGATTAACATAGAAGAAATGGAAACCTCACCTTTTGAACGACAAATTATAGAATGCAGAAAAATAAACGGAATAAAAAAAACCCAAAGAAATAGGACAAAATGTCAATAAAGAAGAAGCAGCAACAAAAATTTTTGCCAATTAACATAGAAGAAATGGACACCTCACCTTTTGAAAGACTAAGTTATGAAGAAAAAATAGAAAAAATTACATAAAATCTCTCGACCTCAAACAGCGGATGAAGGTACACTGCCTCAAGTAGTGTCCAGCGGAACCACAAGAGCAAAAGGAATGTGTGCCAATCATGCGTTTCTTAAATATCGGAATTAAAGACTTCCTCCGATATATTGGGGAAGTGTCGAAGGAGGGGTTCTCAGTTGTGTAAATCAAGCCAAGTGGTTTCAATTGTACACTCTTTCCTTAGAAGATTCATATTATTAGCGAGAGCGTTGTCGCGTGCGTGCGTGCATGTGTGTGTTTTTTTTTCACGCGTGATTTCCAGTCTTTCAAAAGAATGCTTCCGATCTCAATAAATGTGGTTTAGAAGTCGTAAAGGTATCTACCGTGGAGGGCTATTTCAAACCAAAATTTTTTTTTATATAAACACATGTGATGTAAATGGCATCATAAATATATATGAAATATATTCTACCATTTCCACAGTAAAAAAAAAATATATAATTTTATTTTTACTAGATAATTCTAACCAGATGCTCTATAATACAACAAACAAAATAATGTGACGTTCGTTCACATTTATTCCTGCTTATATACGCATACGAATTAACATTAGCAACTTCCCACACAATCATTACCAAGTACATTTTCAATCAATCCAGGTGCTTTACCCTACCCCTTATCCCCAACAGCTCTTTACATATGCATATAAATCTCCCGATACAGCCAGCTTTTCTGTTCTTAGTCAAGTAAAGATTCACTATCTAATTTCATGACCATTATTATAACATACATTTACCTTTATATTTTTACGCCTTCCGCACTCAATTTTACTCATGCAATCCGCAAATTTAACGTCCGTCTGTATCCGGTCTTTTCCTAGGAATACAAATCCTACCCTTTCCTAGCTCTAAGTCTTCCAAGTAACCAGCGTTCTTTCCTTAGGTAAAACAATAGAAATAAAAGCATGCCTTTACTTCTAAACCAGACTTACGCACATTCAGTTTACCGTGCATTCGGTATTTATCCGCTTTGGGAAAAACTAAATATTTATATTCATATACACATATATATGAATATATATACATACACACACACACACACATATATATATATATATATATATATATATATATATATATATATACATAATGTATGTATATATACCTGTACATATAACATATAAATTGTGTGTATATATATATATATATATATATATATATATATATATATATATATATACACATATATACATATAAATTGTGTGTATATATATATATATATATATATATATATATATATATATATATATATATATATATATATATGTATATATATCCTCAGCCGTTCAAGTCCACTGCAGAACAAAGACCTCACACATGTCCTTCTACTTGCGTCTGTTTATGATCTTTCTGCGTCCTTCCAAGCCCGCAAACTTTCTTAATTCGTTAATCCATCTTCTTCTCTTCCTTCCCCTGCTTCTTTTACAATTTCCAGGGACCCATTCTGTTATTCTTAATGTCCATCTATTATAATCTGTCAGTCTCATTTTATGTCCTTCCCATGTCCATTCCTTTTTTTTTTACCATGTTGTTAGAATATCCTCTACTTTACTTTACTCTCGTATTTATGTTGTTCTTTTCCTGTCTCTTAGTGTTTATTATTCTTTCCATATCACTTTGAGTTGTAACTAGCTTATGTTCTAAGGCTTAGTAAGGCTCCAAGTTCACTGGTGCATAAGTTAACACTGGTAAGACCATCTCATTAAATACTTTACTTTTTAGAGAAAGTGGCATTTTAATTTTCATAATCTCATTTTTGGTACCAAATGCTCTCCATCCCATGCTTATTCTTCTTTTAATTTCGACCCCGTGTGCTGGGGAAACACTTACTGCCTGTCTTAAATACGTATATTCATTAACAATTATCTAGAGGTTCCTCCATAACTCTGATTTGTTGTCTCTGCATTTTTATTGAACATTATCTTAGTTTTACTCATTAATTTTCAGTCCTACATTTATGCTTTCTCTATTCAAATCTTCTATCACCTTTTGTAATTCCTCTCATCTGAAAATCTTAAGTTGTTCCGTATTCCCTAATAATATTAATTCCTACATTTTCCCAGACTAAATTCTTAAAAGCTTCTTCTAGGCTTGTTGTGATTACTTCCGGAGATATGTGGTTTCCCTGTCTAACTCCTTTCTCAATTACGGAGTTTAGCGATACAGGAGCTGGCTCCAGAGAACAAACGCAGTCAATGTCAGATTAATACTCTAAGTGGTGGATTATGGATGGATGAAATTCTTGTGCAATAAAACTTCTACTAGAGAATTTGCTACATACACCTAACAGACAACTCTCCTTCACGAGGGTCAAACCCTCTTACACAAGCAGTGCCATTCACATCTACTTGTCCCTCACTCAATAGCCTCTCTTTCCAAAATGTGTTTTGAAAATCTCCTCCTCCTCCTCCTCCTCCTCCTCCTCCCCCTCCTCCTCCTCCTCCTCCTCCTCCTCCTCCTCCTCCTCCTCCTCCTCCTCCTCCTCCTCCTCCTCTTTTTCTTTTTCTTTTTCTTCTTCTTCTTTTACCCAACATTATCCTAACCAATCTAAAATACACCAACTCGCCCTATCTCATACCAGATCTCCTATGTATCTTCCCATTTCTGATAAGTTTTCATTCATTTAGGGCTACACAAACTACGCAACTAGTTCATCTTAATGACCCAAACTTTTTCCTTTTATTCGCAGTATCATTTCATCAAATAATAAATCAAACTTTAACAACAATTTATAATCTATATACTGTACTTTGAAGGCAGCAGATAACCATTTGATTTAGAAAAAAAAAACAAGAATCTAAACTGCAATTTAATTTCGTTTCTCTATAAGCTCTTTCAGAGAGAGAGAGAGAGAGAGAGAGAGAGAGAGAGAGAGAGAGAGAGAGAGAGAGAGAGAGAGAGAGAGAGAGAGAGAGAGCATTAGGAAACGCAACACTTATTATTCAGTTTGTAACTTTCGTTCGTGTTTCTACAAAACAACATAATGTCCTTTGGCTGTCAATTACACGTTTGCTATCAAATATCAGCATTTGTAAAACCAGTCATTATTTACCCACAAGGGCGCACACGCGAGAGAGAGAGAGAGAGAGAGAGAGAGAGAGAGAGAGAGAGAGAGAGAGAGAGAGAGAATTAATATATTAGTTTAGTTCAACGATCTCACCATAGGTAAGTATCAGCCCTGAACCTTAGATCTACGTAACGAGTAAATATGAATGTTAATTTAAATAATATGGAAATATGAAGAAATAACGATACAGTACAAACCACGATACCACTTTTTTCATTAATAAAAAAAGAAGAAATACGATAACGAACCCGGAATGCGATAAGCCAATTACACCAACACACTTTTTACCTTTTCTTTTACCCTCGAGGTGAGAAAAACCAAGTTGATTTCTTAGCAAAATGTAAAGTCCCTAATGAACACTGTTTGTGGATGTTTGTTTGTCAATATGCAGAGTTTCCAAGGGACTGGTGTGTAATTGGCATGAGAGAGAGAGAGAGAGAGAGAGAGAGAGAGAGAGAGAGAGAGAGAGAGAGAGAGAGAGAGAAAACCATCAATGGAAAGCAAAATATTTCTAATTCACGCCGTCTGCGATGGATAAAAATAAGGGGTTAACATGAACAGCTCAGCACTACAGCACTATATCCAATGAGAGAGAGAGAGAGAGAGAGAGAGAGAGAGAGAGAGAGAGAGAGAGAGAGAGAGAGAGAGAGAGAGAGTGTTAGTTTTCGTTCGCCTTTGAAGAGCACCATGGCTAACCTCTATTTTTTTCCAACTGCAACACGTGATGTTGTCGTTCTTTCAAGCAGTGCCATTTGCAACATGTCACTCCACCGTGCCATTGAATAGGATAGCATTACCTAACGCTAGCTAAGCTAACTGCCATTAACTGCCATTAAGGGCGACTCATGATGTTTTTTGTATGGTAAGATTTCCCGTTCTGTCGTCTTCTAGGTAAAAAAAGTGGCATAAAGTTCCATAAAATTGCATCTTGCAGTTCCAATCGGGCGTAATTGCAGTTATAGAGACTGCAATTGAACCATGGAATGCGTCCAAACTTATAATTTTCTTCAGACTCTACCTCGGTTTAATGTGGCTCCGCTGTCAATTTCTTCATTCTGATAGTTTCCTCCAATGCTGTTTTGCGTCATAAGGAAAATTCGACATTTGGATCAACATTTCCAATTCTTTAGCATTTTAGGTTTATTTTCATTTTATCATTACTAGCTAACTACAACCCTAGTTGGAAAAACAAGATAGGCTACTATTAACCCAAGGGCTCCGACGGGGAAAAATAGCCCAGTGAGGAAAAAAATAAGGAAATAAATACATTACAAGCAATGAACACTTAAAACAAAACACTTTAAGAACAGTAAAAAACGTTAAATAAATCTTTCATATATGCAGATTTTCTTTTCAATTCAATGACCACGAAATAAAAAAGAATAAAAAATATGTTCCTTACACTAAATTAGTGACTATAATTAAATATGGCTGCTTAAATCATCTATCATCAGATTTTTACATATCACAATCTGAAGCGGGTTTTGAGTAAATCGCTCTCATCATAAGCATATATCAGAGCTTGTCAGAATTCATCTGCATACACATCGACCAGCAGACATCTACAGTATATGCATGTGGTAAGTCTTTAATAAGTGCATTATTGTCAATGGGCTAAAACTAACATATTGGAGGGATCAGTTTTCAAGGTGGCAGTATGTGGTCTTTATATACGTGCAAGTATGTGCATTCAATTAATGTGTATAATTATACGCTAGTATACTTCGTAAAATATAGTATATATTGTAATCAAATAGTTGAACAAGAAACATATAAAACTCGTATACATATTATTGCGCATACATATACACATACACACAACATGTGTTTACACACACACACATATATATACATATATATATATATATATATTTATATATATAAATAAATATATATATATATATATATATATATATATATATATATATATATATATATATATATATGTGTATATATATATATGTATATATATATATATATATGTAGATAGATATATGGAGATATATTCATATTTATGTATAAAAAACATACATATATACATACATACATACATACATATAAGTGTGTGTATAGATCTACATTGTTAGGTGGTTAGGCGCTCGAAATTCCAAAAGAGGCACAGGTTCAATTACATACTCGTGAAAGACAATTTGGTTCCAGCATTTTCAGTTGAACCCGACTGACCTAACGTATATAAGCAGTGAATCATGCACCAGGTTGTTAGTGTATTGTGGTGGGTTGCCACTAGAGAAGGAATGGAACCGAGCATTAAAAATGTTCCGTTAAAAAAAAAAATGGATTAAATGTTGCCAGACATTTACCGTTTTAAAAATACATATATTGACGTAAATGAATGATATTACGGTCACCAACTCGTAAAAGATAATAACAAAATGGCCTAAAAATTACGGTCGCGTGTATTTTACTGAAATACGGCTGAGAACTGTTTATTTTTCCGGAGAATTTCCGATTAGAATTACAATTTCCTTAACAGCGTAGGTGCAAAATGCTGCTAATGCATTTTTCCAGATCAGAAAGTTATAAATATTCCAAAGCTAAAATTAAAGTGATAAATCTACACTCGGTATGAAAAGTAGGAAATGTTAGTGAGTGATTATAAACACTTGTGTAATACATATTTAGAAATATGAATTAGGAATAAAATATTTTAAAAATTAAGAAATCATATGAATATTAGATTATGCTTTTGCAACTTGTGTACAAGATGTTTATAAATAGAAAACGTTTTGCATAATTTATTTGAAACATATTGATATTTTTACCCTCATATTTTAATTATAGAAAGCTGAAAAGTATAAAATGTAAGAAAGGCCATCCACATGAATACAAAATTGTGTTATAAAATCATGTTAATTTCATGTTAGGAAATACATGAACTGTGTACCAACAAATAGATATTTTTTAAGAAGGACATAGATGTTAAAATAAATTGAAATAAATGCAAACTCATAATAGACATCTAATAATAACTTAAAATTAATATACCGAACAGGCTAGCAATAATAAAAAAAAACAGGTTATCAACTCAAATATGAAAATAGAATAAAAGTAAACACTGGAAGTTAATGCAAATAAAGTGTTGTCAACACCATCCGTATCGAAAGAGAAAAAAACAGAAATGATTCACATATAAATGCCAACCCCGCCTATAAGCACCAGAGATACCAGAACGTAAGGAACAAAATAAACAATTTACGTATATGGAAGACACAGTGTTACAAACACGAGAAACTATGCATT
>NC_090729.1:172301949-172304449 GCF_036898095.1 Palaemon carinicauda | reverse complement strand
AAATAAACCACACCACTATAACAGGATGGCAAATGAAGAATTGTGTCGGACCCCTATGCCAATGCTGCACCCAGTATCCAAGGAACGATGACTGAACCTTTCACCTTAAATTTCAAGTACTTTGGAACTTCGTATATATAAAGGCTCTTCCTTTTGATATCTCCTCTATTCCATCCACCAAAACTATTCAAGGTTTCACTCTCTTTTTTCCTCCAAACACTTCTCTTGCTTGAGGGTACAGTTGGGCACACTATTCTATCTTATTTCTTTTCTTGTTTTTGAAGTTTTTATAGTTTATATAACAATTTTTTTATCACAGTTTTATTCAATTGTTAATTACTTCTCTTGTAGTTTATTTATTTCCTTATTCATTTTCCTTGCTGGGCTATTTTCCCTATTGGAGCCCCTGCGCTTAGAGCATCCTGCTTTTTCAGCTAGGGTTGTAGCTTAGCAAGTAATAATAATAATAATAATAATAATAATAATAATAATACACTCTTTACAACAAGCGACAGGTCCTCATTCTTTCTGTATGGCCAAACTAATATTGATATTGCCAGTACTCGTTCACTGTGGTGGTCTTAGGTCTAAAGTTCATTGAAACAGTTTTACTGTCCTTTTGAGCAATGGGTATGGATTTAAGAGAGCACAGGGGTCTACCATCTGAGTCAAACAGTAAACAATGCCTTGTTTACCCAGGTCTCATGTGGGTAAAGAGGGGGCTTGAGGGTTGATATTATTTTTTTGTTTCCGCCTTCTCCACGCATGAATTGCGCTTACAAAAAATAAAATCTCAGATTACCATTAATAACAAATTGGACTGTTTCCATGCTGTCCACTTCCACTTCTAAACCCCACTGGGCTTCTATACACACGTAGCCTACACCCTTACTCTGTGCGTGTACTAAACTTACAAAGAGCAAACTCTCACGAAAGGTTATTTCAATAATAACACATTTTGTTTTCAAGCACACTTTTAGTTCTGGTCCTAAACGTTTTTTCCACAGGCAACACCCCTTGCCCCGTACGTGCACTACACTCAATTATGCAAATTATCAAGAAAGGCAACTTTAGAGATACATTAAACAAAATTTAAATAGTTTTCAAGCTCACTTCTAGTTCCAATTCCATGTCTTTTTTTTTACATATTTAAACTCTCCTATCCCATACGTGTACTAAACTCCCAAATGCAAAGTTTCAAGAAAGGTAAATTTAAAGCTCCTCTAATGATATGAGATTCTGTAAATAAAATCTCTTAATACACCGGGAAAACCTAAAATTCCTGAGGTATTTGTACTTTGAGCAAATGTGTACACACTTAGATGAAGGGTAAGTTTGGAATACTTCTTTGTGCCTAAAAACTTCAGAAACAAATTAAATAGTTATACGGATCAACAAGGACTCGACTTCAAACACCTATTATTATTATTATTATTATTATTATTATTATTATTATTATTATTATTATTATTATTATTATTATTACTTGCTAATCTATAACCCTAGTTGGAAAAGCAGGATCCTATAAGCCCAGGGGCTTCAACAGGGAAAATAGCTCAGTGAGAAAGGAAATAGGGACATATACTACAAAAGAAGTTTAAGAACAATAACATTAAAATAAATATTTTACATATACACTATAAAAACTTAAGAAATACAAAAAGAAAGATAAACAAGACAGAAAAGGGTGCCCGAGTGTACCCTCAAGCAAGAGAACCATGGAAGACCATGGTACAAGGGCTATGGCACTACCCAAGACTAGAGTACAATCGTTTGATTTTGGAGTGTCCTTCTCTTACAAGAGCTGCTTACCATAGGTAAAGAGTCTCTTCTACCCTTACCAAGGGGAA
Organism: Palaemon carinicauda; assembly: GCF_036898095.1. NCBI lineage: Eukaryota > Metazoa > Arthropoda > Malacostraca > Decapoda > Palaemonidae > Palaemon > Palaemon carinicauda. The sequence continues at coordinate 172,302,599 of NC_090729.1, read as the reverse complement.
AGTAGCCTAATAACAAAGAAATAAAGCAGCAATTGTCACCAAAGCATAAAATTCTACAGATCAATAGCTCCCCGAATGAAACTGATTCATCACCAACTGAGATCAATATCTTTGCAACGCCAGCTCCTAATACCACATAGGCCATCCAATTACTACGTCACTATTCAAGTAGCCTGCCAATAGGAAAAACCCATTCTATTAATCCTATAGCTCATGCTTGTATTTCCCTTCCCCCTAAAAAAACCAACGAGTGGAATGAAAACTTTTCATGAATAAACGGTTACAATAGTTAGATCAATCTAAATAAAGCTGTATGATTGCCAGCTACAATTAGAAAGCTTAACCTTCTTAAGAGTTTTACTTATCCCAATTGTAACTAAAATTAGGTGTTAATACATTTCACTTCAATTCTAATAAAGTCATAATATAACAGAGATTACATATTCTATATTCTAATGTTAGACGTAACATTTTAATGTTTCCTAATCAATGAAAAATAATCGACATAATAATGATGTCAAAGTCACTTCGTTAATACAACTCATTACCAACTTGGTTAGAAGCATTAAGGCCTTTTAACACAAACAATTACCTCTTTTGGAAGTGATTCAGACCATAGTCAGAACCCATGGATTTGCTTTTGATCACAC
>NC_090729.1:172284449-172296949 GCF_036898095.1 Palaemon carinicauda | reverse complement strand
ACGTTGTCGTGAATAAAAGAAATTAAACATTAGGTAGAGAAAAAATATATACTATACGACAATCTGAGCCTAAATTATCTTTTGTATACATATATACACAAATTATATATATATATATATATATATATATATATATATATATATATATATATATATATATATATAGAGAGAGAGAGAGAGAGAGAGAGAGAGAGAGAGAGAGAGAGAGAGAGAGAGAGAGAGAGAGAGAGAGAGATATCCTTTTCTGAGTGGGGATACCTTAACGTGGTGAAAGGGTTTGTGTATCGTCATGACCACCAAAGCTGTACTAGTCAGGGCCACAAATATTCGGCTTGTTTGCAGTGAGCGATAAGACTAAAGCCTCCAACCATCACAAATCCGTAGTGAGCACATATGTCTGAGGCCTTTGTCCTGCAGTGGACTAGAAACACCTAGATCTGTTGTTGTTGTGTATGTGTGTATATATATACATATATATATATATATATATATATATATATATATATATATATATATATACATATATATATACATATATATATACATATATATACATATACATACATATATATATATATATATATATATATATATATATATATATATATATATATATATATATATATATATATATATATATACACATATATATGGTTTTACTCCTCACCCGGAGGAATATAATTACCTTATCGAAGCCCTCCCTTTTTGATGTTACACAATTTTCTGACTTTTCTGTCTCCCTCTAGACCCTAGCTGCGACCCTCAATGGGTGAATAACAACTACATAACTATTTCACTACTTAAATAAACAGAAGAATACTGGATTTCAGGTAAAACGGACATTCATCCTTCCTCGTCCAGTCCAAGAATCGGAGAGAGAGAGAGAGAGAGAGAGAGAGAGAGAGAGAGAGAGAGAGAGAGAGAGAGAGAGAGAGAGAGATTGATTTAAAGTTTTCAGGCATCCTGACATGAGAGAGAGAGAGAGAGAGAGAGAGACTGAAAAATTATATCGGTGTAAGTAGTGAATGTGACAAAAAACCAACAGCATTTTTCTGTATAAAATAAGAAAAATTTTCTATAAAAAAAATAATCATTAAAAAATCTAGTTTAACAATCTTCCTCACAAAATGGAGAATATACCAAGATTAAAAGTCATCATGAAAAACAAGCACACAGAAAATAATGCTATAAGAAAGTAAAAAATATTTTCTCAGTCTGCCTACCCTCTTTTCTCCCCCCCCCCCCCCCAACCGTTCACGCTCATCCACAACCCACCCCCTACTCCTACCCTTCTCCCTTACGTAGCCACAACCACTCCGCCCAACACATTAGACTCAAATGGCTGAAGAATGACCGTGTCGGGACTTCCAGTTCGTTTCGTACGGCATCTTTTAAACCTTCGCACGCCATCCGCCGGACGCCGAAAGGGGGGAGGGGGGGGGTTAAAGGGCGGGGGTACTATGGAGGGAGGGATGCTGGAGAAATGCCCTAATTAATGTTACGTACAGTATTTAAAGTGGGGAGGGAAAATAGGGGAAAGAATGATTGAGTCTTGGGTGAGGTACAGGGTGGGAATGGATGGGGTAAATGGAGAGGCCGGGTGGGGGGGGGGGGGATGTGGGGGGGATAGGGGGGGGGAAGGGTCAGGGGCACGAGAAGGGCATTTCTGTTTCTGCATTGGACACGGTTGTGGGTTAATGCGAGACAAAGGGAAACGGCAATCGTAAATTAAGGAAGTAATAAGGGATGCAAGTGTCAATGGTCGGTAACAACAAAGGTGTCCCGAGTAGGAGAGAGAGAAGTTTTCTCTTCATATTAATTACCGATATCACTTTCCTAAGACTAATATTTTCCTAATTGTTACCTCTTCCTTGAATTTATTATCGGACTGCATCCTCCTCATCCTCCTCCTCCTTTTCCTCTTCTTTCTCCTCATCCTTAACCTAAAAGTTCCAAGGTATGCAATGTGCCATCTGCTTCCTCCTGGCATGGCATAATGCTCATTCATATCTAATGATGCTCTAACAACTTTGAATTAAAACGCTGCCTAATAATACGTGTTTATATATATATATATATATATATATATATATATATATATATATATATATATATATATATATATATATATATATATATATTTACATTTGCAGCAAGTTTGACCTTGTGAAGTTCTAATGATTAAACCTACATATTTAGCAGATCATTCCAATTTATATATATATATATATATATATATATATATATATATATATATATATATACTGTACATATACATATACATATATATACATAAATGTCTATTAATATAATGGACGAACATCTAGATGGTTACTTAGGACAGACAGTAAGTGTTTACCCAGGACACGAGACCGCAATTACATGAAGGATAAGAATGGGATGGAAAGCATTTTGTACAGAAAATGAGAATAGGAAAAGTAAAGTGCCAATATCTCTAAAATGAAAAGCATTCAATGAGACCATAAGCAGATGCAAGTGGATATATACATATATATATATATATATATATATATATATATATATTGGAATGATCTTCCAAATCTGTAGGTTGAATCATTAGAACTTCACAAGTTCAAACTTGCTTCAAATATTTTCCAGTTGAACTGTGTTATACTTTCTCGTCTTTATAGACATGGGTAGCGTAAAAATAAAATAATTTCAATCAAAAGATCTTGGCCAGTCCCTTTAACAGGGAGTGGTCCTAAAGAAAATAAGGACAATGGGCACTGTCCCATGCATAAAGAAAGGCCAATCCCCTTAAACAGGCAATGGCTCTAGAGAAAAAGACATCAGCGGTCACTGCCCTATGCATACTGTTCTTAAAATAGTTTATTCTAATTGTTCATAACTTCGCTTGTACATTATTTCCTTTCCTCATTGAGCTAATTCTTTCCCTGTTAGAGCCCTTGTTCTTATATCATCCTGCTTTTCCAACTATGGTTGTAGCTTAACTACTACTAATACTAATAATAATAATACTAATAATAATAATAATAATAATAATAATAATAATAATAATAATAATAATAAGGCTGACCTAGTTAAGGTTGTGCTGTTCTTAATCTAGCATAAACTCGTTCTAAAATAATTTATCATTTATTTGTTATGTCTATTTCCTTTACGCTGCTTTCCCTATTTGAGACCTTGGACTTGTACCATCTAACTTCTCCATATCGGGTGCAGCTTGGCTATTAATAATAATAATAATAATAATAATAATAATAATAATAATAATAATAATAATAATAATAATAACATATGTCTATGTATACACACACGCATAAAGTTGAATATATATATATATATATATATATATATATATATATATATATATATATATATATATATATATATATACATAATTTCTCACAGCAGAAGCTATTCCAATACCACTCACACAAAAAGGGATGAATAATGGGAGGAAATTTAATTCACCTGATTACGGTAATACAGATAATGAAAAAAAAAAAAATTTGATCTACAATGCAAAGTAAAATATTCCCTACCCAACCACACAAGGAATTAATAAATAACGAAAAGCTGAATGACGCAAGTGAATAATTCGCCATTCACAGGACTAAAATTGACATAATTAGTAATATGTAAAAAATAAATTCAGTGACTTGGCGAAGATGAATATCGAAGGTAGATAATATTAGATAATACTAATTACTAATTAGACTGGCGGTAAATAAGGAACGAGATGGAGAAATTTTCCTCTTTCCAAAGCACATACTTACTGGGAGAATATCAAAATGAAATAAATAGTGTAAATAACATTACAGTGAGAGGCAGCTTTTTGTTACCATTAATATTATAATTATTATTATTATTATTATTATTATTATTATTATTATTATTATTATTATTATTACGACGCAGTAATGAAGAAATATTAAATGTATTTTCTTAATTAGCTTCAGAATCATCTTTTTATCCTTATAACAACTGAGAAGAAGACACCTAAGCCTTATGTGACTGAACGTACTTTATAAAATTTTAAGTTTACCTGAATATAAATAAAAGAAACACAAGAAAGTTGTAATGTCTGTTAAAAACTCTTAAAGTATGTGATGTTTTTTTTTACACAGGATTGTTCAACAAAGAATATAATCATAGGGATGAAAGAGTCTATCTGAAATTGTCATTGGTGAAACTAATAAGCTTCTTGAACGTTTAACTGGATAAAGAAAATGACTCAAATCAGTAACGGTGAATTATGCAAAAACCCCAAAACATGAGTGCGTCTAATTCATCGAGTTATCAGAACCGGACGTCAAAAAGATCTAAGAGAATTATTATTATTATTATTATTATTATTATTATTATTATTATTATTATTATTATTATTATTATTATTATTATTAATTTTATTATTATTATTATTATTATTATTATTATTATAAGCTATGCTACAACACTAGTTGGGAAAGCAGGATGCTATAAGCCAAAGGGCTCTAACAAGGAAAATTAGCCCAATGAGGAAAGGAAACAAGGAAATAAATAAAGTATTGTTACATATTGCGCAGCCAACAAATCGCGTTTACATGAGAATTGGTACAGATGGTTTCAAATTATTGTAACCAAGATACATGTATACTGAAGGTTCTAGAACTTTCAAAGATGCAGCCCAAGACAATACAACAAGTTCCCACTAGACATCCAAAAACACTCAAGATATTAAGGTTCCCAAGAAGAAACTGAAGACCTTTTTGTTTTCTAAGTGCTTCGATAATGTGGATTTTAAAATGAACGAGCAATATTCGGTGTGAAATGATGAATGCCTTGGAATACATATGATAAAATTACAGTAAAGGTTCTGTAGAGAGAGCGAGGCTTCCCTATAGTATAGGACCAAATGAGGAGCTCTTAAAGTAGAATGCAGTAAGTTGAACTCTTAACTACATACAGAAAAAAGTCTAAAATCAGTAGCGGTGAATTACGCAAAAATCTCAAAACCGAAAACATAAATCAACTAGCGCGCAGTCATCCCAAATATACTCTATATAACTCACAAGCAAAAGGCCAACCAAGCACTACGTCAGTAAAATGAGATATTCAAAGTACTTCCAATGCCAGAAAGCTTCGAGAATTTTCTGTCCATTACTGTCTAACCTGTTTCCTTATCATCTATCTAACCTTAGAGGCCTTTCTCTGCTATCTCTTAACACTTGAAAAAAAAACCTCATTACATATTCCAATTTTAGTTTCCAGTAAGTATTCTCTTCCAAAAACTTATTGTCGTTCATTCCACATGCCCCAACCACCTCAAAGAGTTGAGACCTATCAGTGTTTATGACAAGGCCATATTTAATGCAAGCTATGGTAAAGTAAAAGAAAGAAAAAAGCACGTTCCTACATACAAGCATTCATTCATACATACATACTCGTGTACATAGAAAATCGTACCTTACTTTACCCCTATTTAACGTTGCTTTGGCATATATTATTTCGTGGGTAATACCTCCTATCATATTAATAGAAAAATTGTGTAAACTTAGACAAATTAGGTAAATCTATTTTCTTTTTATTCTTCTAACATAAAAGATTAAACAGTTTTTCCTCCCAAAAGGACGTGAATTTATTGTAACATGAGTAGCGTACAATCAAATAATTTCAACCAACAGAACTTTAACAAAAATTGGTATACAGAAAATAAAGACAATGGTCACTGTCTCATGCATAAAGCATAAATAACTGATGAATCAGTCAAATCATTTCAACCAACAGAGCTTAACCAGTCCTCTTAACAGGGAGTGGTCTAAAGGAAATAAAGACCGAGGTCAATGTCTCATGCATAAATAACTGATGAATCAGTCAAATCATTTCAACTAACTGAACTTAACCAGTCTCCTTAACAGGGAGTGGTCTACAGAAAACAAAGACAATCTCACTTGCAACCTCATCAACTACAGGTGTCCCCATCTTTCAACTTATATCCTATGTATTCACCTAAAGAAGCCTCATTATTAGATTTACAGTTACACCTTCTACTCATACATCATACAGAAATGATTCAACAAATATTAAAATTGAATACACCACTCCATCATCATCGAAAGAATTACACTTAGTAAGTATACCTTTATTTGCAGTCTTTTTTTTTTCCTATGATTTCTTTTCTCCTAAGTCTTTCTCTCTGCTTTTGCTCCCATACACAAACATTTCAACGATCTAAATTCTGTAGAGCTTTAACTAAATATTCCAATAGCATTTAATTCCCTTTCCTATTGTTTCTATCTAGTGCAAACCCTTTCTTGTATGGTAATTCGCTATGAGTTTGACTTTGTGGAATTCGACCCCCAAACGCAATTGTGGGAAATCCCTGCAGTTACATTATGAAGTAAAACTTGTGAGGTTGGACAGGAAGATGGAGGAGAGGATTCAAGAACAGAGCTAAAGTAGATGGATATGATGTAACTGCAGTTAGGGGCCAAAATAACGCTGATAAGACTCTTAATTAAGTAATGCCTACTGTGCAGCGCGTGAGGTGCACTGACGGCAATGCCCCTCTACGGGGATAAAAGTATATCAGATTATCTTGTTTCCTCACATCATACAAAAACTGTTTACAACATGATACCATATTATACCATAATAAATCTATGACGATTATGAGACTCATAACTTGAACTTTGAATATCCTCACAGCCTACTATCAGCAACAATCCCTCTTCCACTTCATCGTATTTATCCCTTTCAATTTTTCAGTCATCACCATCTTATAATTATGCAATTCTCACTTCCCGCTTATCGAACATACTTGTCTAAATAGCATTTACAATCCATTCTTAACCCTCCCTCTTCAATTAAATTTTAAATCGATTTTCACTTTTTTTCAATTACATAATGATCAAATAACTTCACTTTCAGTCCAGTCCTTCCTCTTCTCTCCATAATTCTAATAATAATAAAAATCTTTATAATTTTAATACTGATAATTTTTATAATAATACAGTAAACAGATGACGAAACTACTTACTGATCAATATTTTCTCGCAATGTCTCGTGTATTTCCATTTAAGAGCCTAACCAAAGACATTTTAACTTGAATTTTAATTTTCATTTGCTAACTGCAACACCATTTCGAGATTTAATCCTATGGCAAAGCGGAAAGAATGCTTAATAAAATCAAAATTCGCTATAATATGAATACTTCCACAATAAACTCATGAACTCATTTGGGACTTCTGCATGCAAGACTTTAAACAATAAAAGTTAAAACGAACACTGTAAACGAAAAATTGTATATAGCCTATATTGACAATTAAAAAAAACACCTAAACTTCTATTATCATTTAACTGCTTTCATATAATGTTCGGTAAGAGGCAAAGAACAAATGCGCTAGTGTGCATACAAATACACACATGTATGGCACTGCTAATAATAATAATAATAATAATAATAATAATAATAAAAGCTAGGAAGTTTGAGAAGTATATATAATAAATCAGTCAAAATAAAAACTGCAGGAAACAATCAACTAACAATTATAGTGATGTCAACACATTTATTATCGAAATTGACATCAAGGAGAGTGCAGCTGTGTCCTTTATAATTTTCCTGTGTCATAAACATTGGTTATATGTTTTGCAATATTAAATCCACATGTAACAAAATTATTACACTGAACTAGTTCAAATTAGCTTAACCCAAAATTCGTTTGAAAAAAAAGAAAAAAAAAAACATTACAATCAAATACGAATTTTATCTAAAGAAAATATACGATCAAATAATTGAATAGAAATCTTCACACCACCACCAAAACGACTTATATGAAATTTCTAGCTTACCTGTATCAGAATGGAGTACAGGAATACAGTCATTGGATGGAACCCATACGAAGGCTAACCAGCAATACAGGAGTACAATAAAATAGACTGTACTAATATAGAATGAGAGGTTAGTTCCATCTTGCGTCAGACTTCGTTTTCACCTGACTTCACAAATTAGTATTGTCATCAAAGTATCTTATTTAAACCCGGAATGCTTTGTTTGTATGTTCTTCATATTCCGCTTTAGAGAAAAAGCGATGTAAATTATTAACATCAGCTTCGGAATAGCAGTTTGAACTGCAAGTTCGTCATCTAGGATTCCAAATCAAATCATCATTTTTCATAAATGGATTCAGGTAACCACGTTAAATTCAACGTCATTTCGCATAAAACGAAACAGAGATCACTAGGCGGAAAAACTTCAGTGAAATAGTCAGTAGTTTTCACAATAGTAAATCCTCAGCAGTCGTTGTTTATGACACGAGACCTAACATGGAACTGAACGTGAAATTATTATTGGCCGTTTCACCCAATTACAGCCGTTAGCACATCTCTCCCTAAACAGCTTAATAGACGAGGGCCAACTATTGAAGTGTAAACAACCTTGTTCTTTATCTACGGCACTTGGGGAAGCGACTTAAATACGATCATTACAGTAACCAATACGATACGTTTATGTATATTCTTTCAAAATTAGTCGCTATCAACATACTTGAACCATTAACGTTGATGACAGGATTGTGGGGAAGAAAGAAAAGGAACGTGTAGGATACAGTATTATCAGTATCAACCTAGTTACCTTTATATCAAATTTAGGAGCGCACACATAATACAAACATACATACATACATACGCACAAATATATATATATATATATATATATATATATATATATATATATATATATATATATATATATCATTATCATCATCATCTCCTACAACTATTGACGCAAAGGGCCTCGGTTAGAATTCTCCAGTCGTCTCCTTTCATCATCATCTACTTAACGCTTCATAGTCCTCCGCCATGTAGGCCTAGGTCTTCCAACTCTTCAAGTGCCTTGTGGAGCACAGCTAAACGTTTGGTGAACTAATCTCTCTTGGGGATATATATATATATATATATATATATATATATATATATATATATATATATATATATATATATATATATATATATATATATATATATATATAAAGCCAACATTTTGGTCCATTTACAAAATCCTCAGTATCATTGTTCGTAAGGTTACAAAATGTCCAATCAGCAAGTGCGTTAATTTAGGTTAGGTTAGATTACTTACTTGCTGATTGAACATTTTGTAACCTTACCAACGATGATACTGATGACTTTGTAACTGGACCAAAATATTGGCCCTTTTGCAAAATGTCGAGATATTTAAGTCATTTTGCAAAGTGACCACGAATTTGGTCATTTTGCATTATGGCCTGGCATTTTGTAAAATAACCCTTTTTCCAAAATAACCGTAACATACATATATATATATATATATATATATATATATATATATATATATATATATATATACACATAAAAATTTATATATATATATACACATAAAATTTATATATATATATATATATATATATATATATATATATATATATATATATATATATATATAGTGTGTGCGCGCGTGTGTGTGTGTGTGGCCCTTTCTCAGTGGGGCTACCTTAACGTGGTGAAAATTTTTATGTATCGATATGATCACCAAAGGTGTACTAGTCACGGCCACCCATATTATTATTATTATTACTATTATTATTATTATTATTATTATCATTATTATTATTATTATAAGCTAAACTAAAACCCTAGTTGGAAAAGCAGGAGGCTATAAGCCCAAGGGCTCCAACAGGGAAAATAGCCTAGTGAGGAAAGGAAACAAGGAAATAAATAAACTACAGAAGTAGTGAACAATTAAAATAAAACCTTTAAAAACACTAACAATTAAATATATCTTTCATATATAAACTATAGAAACTTAAAAAAAAAAAACAAGAGGAAGAGAAATATGAGAACAGCGTGCCTGAGTGTACCCTCAAGCAAGACCATGGTACAGAGGCTATGGCACTACCCAAGTCTAGAGAATAATGGTTTGAATTTGGAATGTCCTTTCTCCTAGAAGAACTGCTTACCATAGCTAAAAGGTCTCTTCTACCCTTACCAAGGGGAAAGTAGCCACTGAACAATTACAGTGCAGTAGTTAACCCCTTGAGCAAAGAAGAATTATTTGGTAATCTCAATGTTGTCAGGAGTATGAGGACACAGGAGAATGTGGAAAGAAGAGGCCCGTTCATTTGGTGTATGTGTAGGCAAAGGGAAAATGAGCCGGAACCAGAGAGAGGGATCCAATGTAGTGCTGTGTAGCCAGTCAAAGAACCAATAACACTTGTTTGGTTGGTTTGTTGTGAACGATCAAACAAATCTCCCACCATCATCAATCCGCAGTTGGCCAGCATGGTGATCAAAACTGGCCGGACCCCTGACATGGAATAATGACATGTCTGATGCCTTTGTCCTGCAGTGGAATGGAGATAGCTGCATTTGTTGTTTTATTGTATGTATGTATGTATGTGTGTGTGTGGGTGGGTGGATGGCTGTGTGTGTATTTTTTTCTTACAATACAAGGCACTGCGACAATCATTCTCTAACCTCTGAACCAGGGATAAACTTTTTCGACAATTAAATTTCATTATAAGTAGTCGCCTCATAAACCTACACAGAATACCTTCCACCAGTACTTCTAAATCCACTACAAAAATAGCACCATTCACTCTTATAGAACATGCACCGTTAACATATCTGAATATTAGAGTTCTTTCCAAACGTATTTCACTTAATCTATCAAAATTTCCTCTTATATGACCTTCAAACACTTCTGAATTGCACACACTTCTCATTACCTCATTACTTTACCTAATTAACTTTGAGGGCTGTTTTCCTGGCCCTATCAAACATGGAAACCATGTCCCCTACAAAATTTGTTGCCTTCATCGAAGATGTTGCGAAGGGTATGTATTCACCCCTTTTTGCTTACTTAATTTGTTTGTGAGCAACTCTTACACAAAGACTATGGAACCGATTTTGACCAAACTTGGTAGTTATGTTGGGCGTGACCCAAGAATAAATCTGTAACATTTTGGCTATAAAGTACATCAAAGTACAAGTACGCAGCAGTACTTTACAATAATGGCGATGTTAAGTAAATGGCAAGTATATTTTTTTTTTCTTTTTTTTTTTTTATAACATTACCCATAAACTACTGAACCATTCAAACGAATCTTGGTGGAGATGTTAGGCATGACCCATGGACAACTCCATTAAATTATGAAGAAAATACATCGAGGTATAAGACAACTTGGCGTGAAGGAAACCAAAGTCAATACAGACAGGGGAAGACATGATCTCTTCCGAGGTAGAGTATCACACAGCGTATTCCGCGTTAATTGACAAATCCACATTATCGAAGCATTGACCTATTGTTCAGTCTTTCCACGCCTGAATCAACTCAAAATCAACATTTTCCGTACACACGAGGTAGTTTCAGAAGATGGCTTTAGGTTTGTTACAAGCGCTTTTCGGAATGAAGTTGCGACTCCCACAAAATTAACCTGAGATACTTTATGGCGTAAGGCTGATTTTGCTTGCAGGACGATAAGTGATACGGAGAACTCGTAATTGTTTCCCTTATTTGAAAGGGTATGTAGGAGTGTTTGTGTAAAATGAAGCATCTACTTTCCATTATTGATATGTGGTGTAGCACTGACAGGCTGAGGGGTATCTGAAATATGATAAGTAAATACGATATCATCTAACATTTGGACAATCTTGTCATAAATAGTGAAATTTCCTTCCATTCCCATAAGGGCAAATATCTAAAAATCTAAGCTCCCAATAGCATAAACTGAATGCATTCTGTAGGTTGGCCAAGGCACCAGCCACCCGTTGGGATACTATACTCAATTTTTTCTAATGAGATGCATTTGCACCGACTCGCAACGGTGCCCTTTTAGCTCGGAAAAGTTTCCTGATCGCTGATTGGTTAGAATGATCTTGTTCAACCAATCAAAGATCAGGAAACTTTTCCGAGCTAAAAGGGCACCCCTGCGAGTCGGTGCACATCTGCCTCACTAAAATGAATTGACTATACATAAGAGTTACCACAGAGAGTAAAACTTTAATATCAAAGTTAACGTTTAATACGGTGCACAAAAGTGCCTTATCATGAGAGCTTTATATCGAGCCTTTGAGAAAGTCTAATGTCATCAATGTTTAATATTTCATTATGTTAATTCTATTGAACTTTTTCTCTGTTAAAAATGTTTATCTAGACATAAAATGCTATGAATTAACAACATTAAAGATATGCAAATCTTAATTGGTAAAAACAAATCATTATCATACTGAGTATCCTAACAAGCTATATGACTCAATCTTTATGTAAACAGAAAGGAAACTCATGTGGTTACTTATTTATAAATGAATTAAACTTATGTGTGTGTGTGTGGTTGTGTATTTATGTATATATATATATATATATATATATATATATACATATATATATATATATATATATATATATATATATATATATATACATACATACATACATATATATACAATATATATATATATATATATATACATATATATACATACATACATATATATACAATATA
>NC_090729.1:172259449-172276949 GCF_036898095.1 Palaemon carinicauda | reverse complement strand
AATATTGCAGACTGGGAGTCAAACATTCAATTAACATCAACTAATAACGTTATTTTCTTCCAACTTGGCTATTATAGGTTGAGATTGAAACATTCGGTGGGTTCCAATTCTTATCACTCATATTCAAGTAAAACGGAAGCAGTGACTCAACTTTTTTTTAAGTTAAAAGGGCAGCAAATAACGAAATATTTTGAATCAATCATCTCTACTGAAGATTCCTTAGAACTGCAATTGATTAAAAACGTTACCGATTTTTATTTTATTATGATTAACATAACTGACAGAACATTATGCAATTGCTCAATACAATTAATTTATAATTCTCTTCATTGATCATATCATCAGCGGACACTACTTTTCTCTCTATACTTTTTTTTATGTTGTTGAAAAATTAATCATCAAATCTGAGGACAACCTTAAAATGACACAGTAACTGACCTTATTTGTTCCATCAAATAAATGCCAGTCACATAAAACATATTTTCAATGTATTGATAAAAGGTAATATATGAAATATACTTCATATTTTTCAATGAAACCTGAAATTCTGACAGACCTTCACGCAATATTTCTCATCAAAAACCAAAATTATCTTACTCCTTCAAATAAAATTTCTGAACTGACGTTAAATATTCGAAAATTTCTCCAATAATTTTCTCAAATATCTCAATAAAAGTTAGAGTTTAACATATTCCAAAAGTCTCTCTCTCTCTCTCTCTCTCTCTCTCTCTCTCTCTCTCTCTCTCTCTCTCTCTCTCTCTCTCTCTCTTTATATATATACATATATATACATAATATATATATATATATATATATATATATATATATATATGTGTGTGTGTGTGTGTGTGTGTGTGTACGAGAACTGATAATTAAAGAATTCAAACAACAGTTTTTATTCTAAAATACTGAAAACTCATGATAAAAGAGGAAATCCTAAAACCACATTTCTAATATTATCAAATCAAAATAGAAAATTCGATCGTTTCAACCACACATATTTCTCAAAGAATAAGAAAAATTAGATGACTCAAATTATGTATCATATATTTCTCAAAAGGGACCAACATTAAGACTCCCATTGAAACCACTGAATATATATATATATATATATATATATATATATATATATATATATATATATATATATATCTTTCTTTAGATTGCCCCCAAGACAAAGTTGCAACACGGGCTCTTGCAATATCTCGATAAAAAGAAAAACCTCGTAACCACATCAACTTATCTCCTTTGCAGAGCCACATTGCAAATGGAGTCAAAATGCAGATGGAAAGCAGAGCCGAGCGACCATTCAGCCCTTCAAAAAAAAAAAAAAAAAAAAAAAAAAAAAAAAACCGTCTTTGCATTTGCCTCTTCACGAAGCCCCCATCAATATCACAAAGTATGCGGATTGTAATATATCATTAGGAAGATCGGGTACGCTATTTGCCTTACTTAAGTGCGCCCAGATATGGTAAGTACATTCAATATCCGGGTAATTACTCGCGATTGCTGTTATTACCAGCTCCTCGTCAACGCAAGCGGTATTATTACGACCCCGCCGACCGGGGTTGCTTAATGCCATCCTGGGCTCTATTTGTATTCTCTGTCCAGATACGATGAGTGTTCTTTTTCACCTTCGCCGCGTTTAATTACCTTTTGAAAGGCATGACCTAATGGCGGTGCAAAATGGGGTTGATTTTTTTCTCTAGAACTTTTTTTTTTGTTCGGTTTTAATCGAGTCTTGGGTTTTCGTTTTTTATTGTAGTGCATTTATAGTTCTAGTTCTAGCACCAATAAAGACATTTCGAAATATCATATAAAAAACTCTGACCTGACTCAGCGCCTTTGATACCGGGGAAACTCATACTGTATATAATATATATATATATATATATATATACATATATATATGTATATATATGTGTGTATATATATATATATATATACATATATATATATATATATATATATATATATATATATATATATACATATATATATACTGTATTTCTTTCTGGTCACGCCCAAAGGCATTTCCAGACGTATAACTACTTGGTCTCTCCCTATCCGTCGGGTAGGGGGAAGCGAATGCAGTCATAACCTGGTAAGAGAGGGGGTACCCCAAGAGGAGAGGGGTAGGCGTTGGTAAAGATTGAATCTGTATGGCATACCCATCTAAATATTTAGCCGTCAGTTTTGACGGGTCTCGTACACCAATACTTTAATATTCATTGTCATTCGGATACGAGACCACCCTTAGGATATGAACCACGTGGCATTTGTGGAAAGAATTTCTTTAGATTATGGATTCTTCATTTTATCCATTTCCCTTCAGTATCTGAGAAATCCATTATCCATCATACGCTTGGAAACAATAAGCCTTATTTGATCAATTATTTTGGGAAGTCTTCTTGCAATTGAAAACGAGAAAGCTATTGTAATGTAACACACAAAAAAAAATGTCCACCTTTTATGCAACCTAATATCCTTAGAATTGTAGAGTTCTTATGGAGGGTAAACACACCCATATCCTGAACTTTATACATTCTGAAATATCTCAGTCTGCAATGTGTTGTTTCAGCTAAAGCACTGAGTACCGTTTGCATCCAAAAAGGTTGTAAGCTTAGTGATTTTCAAAACCTGTTATCATTCGTGGAAACTCTTAATAGCCCCTGGGGAAATAATTTCTTATTTGTTCTATATTAGGCAGCTTTTGAGTAGATAAAATATATGAATTTGGGTTATATGGTCGGGCGCTGACACGGGGAAGCTATTCAACATCAAAATTCCGCTAGATGAAAACCCTGCAGAGGGACCACGAGGTAGAGGGATAAAAAGTGAATGGAAAGGGGGTCCAAGGAAAGCTAATCCCGACTTCGGTGTCACGGCTACTAACCCTCTATGGCAGCATTTCCCAAACTGGGGGAAATTTCAACCTACCAGGGGGAAAATAATTACACTGCCTACTAGATACAAAATCATCTCAGATGGATTTTCTCAAGAGAGAGAGAGAGAGAGAGAGAGAGAGAGAGAGAGAGAGAGAGAGAGAGAGAGAGAGAGAGAGAGAGTATGCATGTTGTAGATATAACAATATATTTACCAGTATATTTGTACATTAAAAAATAGTAAATAGTCATTGTGTGTTTAGACTACTCTCTCCCTCACACGTGGAGAGGAAATCAGAATAGTTGAACTGGGTGCAGGTGGAAATAGAAAAAAAAGTCGGGAACCACTGCTCTATAGCATGAAACCCGTTTAGTGTTAACAGCCTTCCCTCACAAGTGTCACCACCATTCAGTAACAAGGCTCGTACAGAAACACATGTAATTGGACGTTTCTTATCGAAATAAGTATCCTTTACGATAGCTCGTCACAGTGTTCATAGATCTTCGCTACTTTTCAAGATACGAAGTGAACGTACAAATGTTTTTTTTTTTTTATTTGCCACTGACAACGTCCCCTCAGAATAGCATATGTATCTCCATTCTGTTTTTCTTTAAAGGTCGCTCATGATTGATTGATTGATTGATTTGAAGTTCTCTGGCATCCTGACATCAGGTCGCTCATGGTAAAGGCAAGGGGCAGTGACACTGCACTAGCAAGCAGGAAAATGCCCTAGATATTGACCATATATTCATATGATCAGCGCTCAAGCGCCCTCTCATCCAAGGTACGACCAGAGAGGGCCAGGCAATGTCTGTTCATGACTTAACCTGTAGACCTATAGGCTCCCCCCCCAAAAAAAAAGACACCCTTAATTCACAAGGATGGTGAGGTTGCAGACACTAAAGAAACTATCGAGATTGAATGGGACTTAAACCCCAGTCTGGTGAGCATCAGGCAGGAACAAAACATGAACAAAATACAGATATATATTTGCGTTGATAGTTTTGTGAGATGCAAAAAATGCTCTATCGTAGTGTCGATTTGTCTCAAAGGGAAGACTCTAAGAACTATGAGACCCTAAAAACAGCAAAATAAACACATGGAAGAGAGTAAACAGAAGTAATAGACAATAAACTCATGATCGAGGGGAAACCGGCTTAATTAAGAATCAACCCCTGGTCGGGAGTGAACCGACTAAATATAGAATAAATACACAGTCGAGATTAAACAATGTATTTGCCTCTCGGACATATTATAGAATGCCTCTGCATTCTTCGTTGTTCTGTTATCTAATACCTGCTTCGCTTTAAAGGACAATACATCAATTATTTTTTTTTTCTACAAAAAGTTTCTTCCTTTCTGTCTCCAACGAAAAAAATTTAACCAAAAGTTTATTTAATTCCAGATTCAGAGCATAAACAGTAATAGAGTGAGTTTCAGTCAGGTTAGCAACCGTTCCAATAAAGCGAGTAACAGCTTATCTAGCTAATTTTCAAGAGTCATCATTGCCAATTGCAGATAATAACCATGCATTAAACAAAAATTACTTAGTACCAAGTTAAAGCCGCTTCCACGGGAGGGATTGCATTTTATAAGCAGGTATTGGCAGCCCAGACTAAAGGTTAATGATGCATGTCCTCCAGACTTGTAAGACACTGACCAAGATAACCCCTTTGATATATCAGAATCCGTAAACACCTAAAAGTAATGCTGCTTAAATTAAATTTACTGAAAAGTTACTGAAAAGTTCTGCATAATTATTGTTTTCTACAAAATAAAAAGCTACGGTTATAACTTACCATTTTACTTAGAAAATTTATAAGTGAGCTACCGTTCATCAACAAAGATATAAAACAATTTTTTTCTTAATGATAATAGACTCAACAAAATAGCCAAGAATAGTAAATTAATTATCGGAAAATGGATCTAGTGAAACAAATATTTTTAATAAGAAGAATCTGCAGAAAACAAAACATATGTATTCGCTTTAATGTTACACCATTGGGTAAATGCGTTTGCAGTAGTTCTAGTTGTGCGAGTGAGCAGTTAGGGTGTAACTGAGAGGTGAGGTGAATGCAACTAACTTTATTTCAATAGACAGTGAGCTTATATACAAGAGTTTCAATGGAAAAAGGTCACAAAAATTCAAACACATCAATTCATGAAAAGAGAAAAAACAGGCTTAAACCGGGTTCTGTTGACAGGTAGATGTACAGCAAGATATAAAATAAAATACACCGTTACATTGTACAAGTGTGTGTGAAACACATGCAGTACATGACTACCTTCATAAAAAAGACATACATGTGAAATGGGCCTCCCTGCTCTTGAGAAGCCTAACGTAGACAGGTCATCTTGCAGGAGATACATAGGTTTAAGGCGATCAATGGAGACCTGGTCTTCTTTCTCACGAATGTTCAGTAAGAACACCTTCGTTGTTCGACGGATCTCAAGGAAAGGCTTGTGTAAGGGGCGTTAGCAATGGTTTGCTAGTGTCATTGTGCAAGAAAACGTGTGATTCCTTGTGCAAATCTGTCGGTATTTGTTGCTTTGCTGGGGGCTTGTAAGTCTGGCAACATGGAGTAAATTTTCCCACAACGTAATGTAGGTGCTGGAGATTGTGGGAGGATGCTGTCGAGGGAACAAATTCGGCAGGGACAACCAACAGGTCGCCATACACCATTTCAGTTGCCGAGACATTCAAGGTGTCCTTAGGAATGGTCCTTAGGCCCTCCCAGAAGGACCCATTGAAGCTGAGTAAACCAGTTAGAGTCCTTGCAGTGGGACATCAAAGCTGCTTTGAGGGGGCAATGAAAATGTTCAACCATTTCATTGGCAGCAGGGTTATGGGCAGTTGTCTGATGAAGAGATTCCCAGTTTTGCTAATGAGCTCCACAATTGAGAGGTGAAAGTGGTACCCCTGTCAGAAGTAATATGCTCAGGGTTATCAAATCTCACTATCCACCCTGAGAGTAAGGCACATGTACATGAGGCGGACATTGTAGTTTCCATAGGAATGGCTTCAGGCCAACGAGTGGAGCGGTCAATGACAGTAAACAGGTAATGATGTCCTTGTGAGGTGGGTAGGGCTCCAACTACATTGACATGAATGTAGGCAAAGCGACGCTCAGGTTGAGGAAAGGTGCCCACTCCTGAAACCATGTATTGATGTACTTTTGAAGTTTGGCATGAAGTACAGGTGCAGACCCAATCCTTAGCATCTTTAGTAATGCCGTGCCAAATGAACTTCGTCTTCAGTAGCCGTGCAGTAGATTGGCACAAGAGATGTGAAAGACCATGAATGAAATGAAACACCTGTCAGAGCATGGAAGCAGGTATCCACAGTCTAGGTCTACCAGTAATGACATCACAGAGGAGGGTGGCGTTGGAGTCGTCGAGAGGGACGTCTTTCCCATGGAAGAATATGCAAGAAGTCCTACATGCTTGGTACTCTGGATTTTTTCAGTGAGGTTCTGCCGAGGCATTGTAATCCAATCCCAGATGAATGGCGGCCATTGTGTTTCTTGACAGGGCATCGACAACGGGATTCATTTTCCCAGGGACGTGTTGAAGGGTGTAATTGTATTCAGCCACGGCAGAGAGATGTTGGTGTGTGGCACTGGGAAAGTGAGAGCAGCAGCGGTTGATAAGGCATTCTTAGTGTTGCAGAAGGCAGCTTCTTGAAGGGGACTCCACTCCAGGACTTATGGCTTGCCCTTGAAGGAAGCGTAAAGGAGGGCAAGAGTAGCAGCGATGACTGACAGGAAACAGTGATAATAGTTTATCATGCCCACATTCTTGCAGTGATTTGTTGGTCGAGGGCATGGGGAATGTTCTGAACGGCTGTTACCTACTCAGGGAGGGAGTGGACTTCTTCAGAAGTGATGCGATGCCCTAAGAATGATACTTCGTTGGTGCCAAGAGTACACTTGTCGTACCAGACAACAAGGCCGTTAAGTTGTTGGTGGTCGAGCATGATGCATAGGTGACCAAAGTGTTCCTCTTTGGAGGAAGAGAACACAAGTATGTCTTCCACGTAACATACACAGAAGGGGAGGTCCCCTTAGATGACATCCATGAGACGTTGAAGTGGCCTCATTTTTTCCATTTCAGCGAAGGTTTGTTTGGCAGATGCCAAATGATCTGATGCCAGATGCCTAAATCTAGCAAAGACTGGGGCCCCGTCGTCTTGATAGGGTGATAAATACCGTGTTTGGTGGGAATCGTGGGCATTTCGTAAAGTTCTGAACAGAAGACTTCCGGGTATGACATGAGGAGGTGGGCATAGGAATCCGTGGGTGCGCTGATGTGGAGACCGAGGTCAGATGGGCAGGTTAAAGAGGTGTGGATGATTAAGAGTCTGTATTGACTAGCCATTGAAGAGTGACATCAACCAGGAGATGGTAATGTGAGCAGAACTCCGAGCCAAGCATTGGCAATGTGATGTCAGCAATGAGAAACTTTCAGTGATATTTGACGCTTTCGAACAATAATGGGAGGTTCTCGTAACAATGGGTGGGGATCACAGATCCATTGGCAGCTACTTGGCGGACGTCAGCAGATTTAGACAGATTATATTGTGTCCTGATGAGTGGCCTTGGCAGAAGATAATGGCAAACACCCGTGTCTACCCAAAATCGCATACCCGTACCTGCATCATGAAAAAAGAAAAAATTAGTGACAGGAGAGGCCACTGCAACAAGCGATGGCCTACTTACATGTTTTTTGGCGATTGACAACCATTCAAACATTTCTTTGCAACAACCTTGAATCTGGAGTGATAGTAGTGTTTGGGGCATGAGCGAGTGGGGGTTGGTGGGTGGTGGGCAGTTTTGTCGCCGGTCCGGCACGTCACAGGGTGACTATCTGTGTTCTACCGCATTCTTCGTCAGGAGTTGATATAGATCTTAATGGTAGTAAAGTGGCTGTCCATAAGGGCGTCGACTTTGGTCATCAGGTCCTTCATGGGCAAAATATTGACATTGGGTATGGCAACGCATACAGATTCGGGTAAGCGTTGTACACTAAGGGAATGAAGTAGGTTTACCTCATGAGGAGAGCCGTCTGTGGGAGGTTGCAAGCGAGCGATACTGGTCATTTCCTTGAAGGCGAGCTACGCATTTTGGTTTCCCAATGGTTGTTGAAAGAGCTGAAATAGTTTGGCTATGCGGGCGGCTGGCGATGGTGAGTACTGCTCCAGGAGGTATTTTTTGAGGGAGTCATATGTTATTGGGGTGTCCCCTTGCTTGCAAAGCCTTGATGTGAAACTGGACTTCAGCACGCCGGAACCAGGTGAATGCTTCTCCGCTGGCAAAGGGTGGTAGTTTCATTGAGGCGGCGTGTGCTGAAGGGGCATGTTCGGTGGGCCGCATCTTCAAACAGTAGGGCACTGCAGTGAGGGGGCAGGCAGGAGGGAGCAGACACTCCACGGATCACCAATGTGCGAGCGAGCAGTTAAGTTGTATCTGATAAGCGAGGTGGATGCAACTAACTTTATTTCAACAAACAGCGAGCTTAAATACAAGAGTTTCAATGGATGATGGTCAAAAAAATTCAAACACATGAATTTATTAAAAGACAGGCTTAAACTGGTTCTGTTAACACTGTGGTGTAGAGCAAGATATACAATAAAAAAGAAAATACTGTTACAGTGTACAAGTGTGTGTGAAACACATGCGGTACATAGCTTTGCTGATTACCGTTTAATTTGCATAACTCTCATATTATCAAAAAGTTTTTGAGCATCTTTTGGAAAACGTTTAAATGGGCATGCTGAAGGTTTTCACCTTTTCCCTAACTTGCAGATTGGCTTTCTCGAAAGTGATAAACAGGTCACTAATCAATATTCTTTTTACAGACAATTTCTTACAAGACTGTGACCCTGGCCTCAAATGATCACATTGGGATCAACTCTAGCGAACCACATTGGCATCAACTCTATCGAACCACATTGGGATTAATTCTAGAGATCCAGATTGGAACAAACTCTGGTGAACCCCACTAGTAACGACTCTAGAGAACCACATTGGGATCACCTCTAGAGATCCAGATTGGGATAAACTCTGGTGAACCCCACTAGTAACGACTCTAGAGAACCACATTGGGATCAGCTCTAGAGATCCAGATTGGGATAAACTCTGGTGAACCCCACTAGTAACGACTCTAGAGAACCACATTGGGATCAGCTCTAGAGATCCAGATTGGGATAAACTCTGGTGAACCCCACTAGTAACGACTCTAGAGAACCACATTGGGATCAGCTCTAGAGATCCAGATTGGGATAAACTCTGGTGAACCCTACTAGTAACGACTCTAGAGAACCACATTGGGATCAGCTCTAGAGATCCAGATTGGGATAAACTCTGGTGAACCCCACTAGTAACGACTCTAGAGAACCACATTTGGGTCAACTCTAGAGATCCACATTAGGATTAACTCTGGAGAACCTCATCAGGAGCAACTCTAAAGAACCACATGGGGATCAACTCCAGAGATTCACATATAAATAGCCTACGCATAATTTTGTTGGTAATTCAAAAGGAGGAAGGTTCTCACAATGGATATGAATATAGAAATTCCATAAATACAAAAGTTAAACTTCACTATAACCTTAAAGGACACGCCACAAACGTGACAAGGTTCTTTCAACTATCCAGAGGAGCTAAAAAAAAAACTATTCCTTCAGTTTTTATTTTTAATGATGAAAGGGATATATTTTTGTAAGGAAAATAAATCCATATGACACTCGTGAGGAAAATTCTTTTTAGGCTGCTGAATCATGAACAAATGTCCTTTTTAAGTTTTTGTTCGTTGCCAAAGTCTATTTCATACTTGCGTTCTCTTTATTTAATGAAAATCAATTTCAAAAAACGTAAATGAAGTGTAAACAGATTTCAGTATGAGCTTTCCCTCAGAATCATATTTAATAAAAATAAATGGGTTCAAAGTTTGCCTAAAACCGATGCGTTTACAAAATTCTAAAACCCTAATTGTTCTAAAAATACCTCATTATCATCACCACCACCATTATCAATATAATTTAATTTCCTAATTGTTGCTGTTTAACATATAATCACCACTCACGGTAAGATAGCACTGAAAAGGACCCTTATTATTATTATTATTATTATTATTATTAGTAGTAGTAGTAGTAGTAGTAGTAGTAGTAGTAGTAGTAGTAGTAGTAGTAGTAGTAGTAGTAGTCGTTGCTAGCAACAACCCTAATTGGAAAAGAATGATGCTATAAGCCTCCAGACTCCAACGGGAAAAATAGCCCAGCGAGGAAAGGAAATAAGGAAATGAATAAATTATAAAGGCTATAAGAAGTAATGAATCACAATATAAAATGTCCTAGGATCAGTAACAACGTGAAAATAGATTTTTCATATATAAACAATGAAGATAAAATAGTGTGCCTGAGTGTATACTCAAACAAGAGAACTCTAGAACTCAAGATAGTTCAAGATTTACAATAAGTTGTCAAGTTTAATGGACACATGCTTTGGGATTTTCATATAGAATGGTACCTGACATTTCAAGAAAGCTTAAGAAGATGGTAATTTATTCAATACATTAAAAAATCTTGATATTACAAATGTTTTATCTTTATTATTATCAATACTATTACGCTTTTCTGTTTTTGAACGGAGTAGGACCTTGGCGAAACGAGTTGCAAAACTAAATAAATTATTATTATTATTATTATTATTATTATTATTATTATTATTATTATTTCTTGGTAGGAGACCCTCCTTCAAACAGGTGGAGTTAAATACTATGGCTGCATCGGCAGAATTCAATTTCTTGTCCAATTTCTCGATTCTTCGGACAATTCTTTTTTCAGGATTGCTACATTCAGCTAGCAAGTTGGCGAAGCTCATCAGGGTGAAGGATACAAATCAGGTTAAGGCTGGATGTAATTGATACAAGTACAAGTAATACTCGAAAATTACAACAGGTAAAGTCAGGAGTGGGTTGCGACGCGTTTCGGAACAGCTTGCTCCGTCTTCAGGCGAGAAATGAGGCTCTGGCTAGATCTGGGTCCTTATATATCCCGGCTCTGGTTCATAGAGAGGGGCCTCAAATTTTGATTGGTCGAGCAGAGGTTGTAAGTTCGGGTGGCAGATGTACGACGAGCTCGGCTCGGCCTTCCAGGCTGAGAGGTAGGAAGGGATCCTGGCTCCTGATTGGTCAGGACGAGCGCCGAGCCAGCCAAAATGTCAGGCAGGCTCCTCTCTCGCTCAGTGGACTGGGCTGGGAGAGGTATCCGAGCTCCCTGATTGGCTGAGGCGCGCGCCGAGACGGGCTCAAAGTCAGTCAGCCCATTCCCATGCTCAGCAGGCTGAAATTCCGGGCCATGTTCGCCGCCAAAATCAGCATTCGGCCAGACGATTTCTCCATTTGTAGGGGTGTCAGGATCGGGGTTGTCATCATTCTGGGGGTCTTGTTCTTGGTTCCTAGCGTTGGTACGTCGACAGGATGGTAGTAGAAACATTTCTTGAGTCGTATTCAATGCTGGTTTCTCGTTCTGGATTAACAAAGCTTCCAAAATTCGTAAGCCCCGGCAAATACATAGGTATGACTACCATGAAACTTTCGAAGAGGATCTCGTGCCACGTTCAGCAAGGTGCTATCAGAAATCATGCTCTACAGCGACATAACTCCCAAATTAGCCGGGCAGACATCGTCGCCAATACCAAAATTATCGGCAGCGCCACGGACAGCAGGCGCTTACGAATTTTGGAAGCTTTGTTAATCCAGAACGAGAAACCAGCATTGAATACGACTCAAGAAATGTTTCTACTACCATCCTGTCGACGTACCAACGCTAGGAACCAAGAACAAGACCCCCAGAATGATGACAACCCCGATCCTGACACCCCTACAAATGGAGAAATCGTCTGGCCGAATGCTGATTTTGGCGGCGAACATGGCCCGGAATTTCAGCCTGCTGAGCATGGGAATGGGCTGACTGACTTTGAGCCTGTCTCGGCGCGCGCCTCAGCCAATCAGGGAGCTCGGATACCTCTCCCAGCCCAGTCCACTGAGCGAGAGAGGAGCCTGCCTGACTTTTTGGCTGGCTCGGCGTGCGTCCTGACCAATCAGGAGCCAGGATCCCTTCCTACCTCTCAGCCTGGGAGGCCGAGCCAAGCTCGTCGTACATCTGCCACCCGAACTTACAACCTCCGCTCGACCAATCAAAATTCGAGGCCCCTCTCTACGAACCAGAGCCGGGATATATAAGGACCCAGATCTAGCCAGAGCCTCACTTCTCGCCTGAAGATGGAGCAAGCTGTTCCGAAACGCGTCGCAACCCACTCCTGACTTTACCTGTTGTAATTTTCGAGTATTACTTGTACTTGTATCAATTACATCCAGCCTTAACCTGATTTGTATCCTTCACCCTGATGAGCTTCGCCAACTTGCTAGCTGAATGTAGCAATCCTGAAAAAAGAATTGTCCGAAGAATCGAGAAATTGGACAAGAAATATTATTATTATTATTATTATTATTATTATTACTTGCTAAACTACAACCCTAGTTGGAAAAGCAGGATGCTATAAGCCCAGGGGCCCCAACAGGGAAAATAGCCCAGTGAGGAAAGGAAATAAGGAAAAATAAAATATTTCAAGAACAGTACATTACAATAAATATTTCCTATAGAAACTATAAAAACTTACACACAAAACTAGATAGAATAGTGTGCTCGAGTGTACCGTCAAGCTGGAGAACTCTAACCCATGGTACAGAGGCTATGGCACTACCCAAGACTAGAGGACAATGGTTTGATTTTGGAGTGTCCTTCTCTTAGAAGAGCTGCTTACCATAGCTAAAGTCTCTTCTACCCTTACCGAGAGGAAAGTAGCCACTGAGCAATTACAATGCACTAGTTAACCCCTCGAGCGAAGATGAATGCGGTTAAATTAGAAGGGATGTATCTCTCCAAAAGGTAGCAGTAGAGAAATTAATAAATTCTTTAATTTTTGTATACATAACGGGAGTTCATTACATCAAACAGAATATTTTTCTGTAATAGTATGAATTTCTGCACCATCTATATTTGCAAGGATAAATTTCCTTAAAAATTGATGTACGAGAGAGAGAGAGAGAGAGAGAGAGAGAGAGAGAGAGAGAGAGAGAGAGAGAGAGTCTGACGACTAATTTGATTTGATAGGGATTGAGGAATACCTCGTGGAGGCCCTCCTTTATTCATTACTACTGTACGCGGCCCGTCAAAAATGACGGATAAATATTTACATATACAGTATATCTACAAACATGAACACTTCAACCCTTCCAATCCAATCCCCTTTAACTAACTACAAACCCTCTCACCCGTATTTATACGTCTGGCCATAGTGTGTGTATATATATATATATATATATATATATATATATATATATATATATATATATATATATATATATTTATATATATAGTGTGTGTATATATATATATATATACATATATATATATATATATTTATATATATATATATATATATATATATATATATAGTGTATATATATATATATACATATATAGTGTATATATATTTACCCATATATATACATGTATATAGTATATATATATATATATATATATATATATAGATATATATATAATATCCAGACACTTTCTTTTTAGTATATGGGACAAATTAGTAACAGAGTGAGCTTATCCAGCCCTATGAATCAAACTCAACTCTTACTAGGCCGGTCCAAATGAATTCGGGAATCCGGAGGCCCCCCTGTTACTATATAAGGTATTTTTATGTTTTCTGATGGAACATTGATCACACAAGTCTGTTATCTTTATCTAAATCTCTCCCTCTCCTAAATTGTGAAACGCTACAGTCGAGTGATCATCAAGTACATCATTAATTGCTTCTTCTTCTTTTTCTTTCCCACTGTTATCCTTACATTAAGGGGTTGGTTGCCTAATGGCTCCCTCTTCAATGCCTTCTATCAAAGGCATCTTTAATTGCGTTGAATAGCAAATGTCCAAAAGAGTGTTGGGAACGTGCCCCGTTCTTACCAGGGATTGATGAGAGAGAGAGAGAGAGAGAGAGAGAGAGAGAGAGAGAGAGAGAGAGAGAGAGAGAGAGAGTGCGTAGAAGACCATGGCAAACATAAAATATTATCGTTGGGGCATTTATCGGGTAAAGTTAAGCCATTTTTATGTATCAATCTACATATGGACGTTAGAGAGAGAGAGAGAGAGAGAGAGAGAGAGAGAGAGAGAGAGAGAGAGAGAGAGAGAGAGAAAGACTATGACTAAAATAGATTATTAGGGTAAGAGGAAGAGATGAAGAAATAATCAATTTGAACAGACACATAAATTATTTTTCCATTTCATAAAACGATTCTGCATTTGTTTGAATAAAATGGTAACTTTTAATCCCACTTTTAATCCTTCCTTTAAAAAAGTTCTAGGGAAGAAAAACGGTAAAATAAATTAAACTAAGCGAGGTCCTTTCTATAGCGTGGTAAAGATTCATAACGACCAAAGACACCGAAAAGTTTCCTTCCCCTTCTAAGTGGACCTATAGAACGCGATGGCAGCTTCGCGGTTCACTGCGATCCTGTCGAGAAGAAAGTGCGTGATGTCCTAGGGACAGAGGGAAAAGTTATAGAGAAAGTACACGAACCGAGGGAGGAAAAGAATGAGTAAGGAAGGGCACACCAGTGAAGGAACAGGATAAGGAGAAATATTTCCCGTAAGCGTTTGATAAGTGACAAGGATGGAAGAAGTGTACAGGAGCGCTGGAGAGAAGATGGCTTGGGAGAAGGGAAGGTATAAGAAATGAAACGCAAAAAGAGTCGGATGATGAAGAGCTACAGAAGGAGAAGCGATGGAAAGGGAACCAACGAGATGAGAAATCAACCCCGCAAGAGCCGCTGCTCTTAGGCGTTGTGGGTGAGCGAAGCGCAGGGCGTCGGTGAACGAAGTCTCCGGACATGGCGTGTGAAGGCACAAGAACAAGTTGACGCGGGTTAACAAGGCCACCAGTGTAGCCGCGACCAGGGTGGTCCCCCCGCGCAGTAAATCATTACTTACCCCCGCCATGCCTGACTGATGGGGGGAGGGGGGTAGGAGGGGTTCAAGGAGGGATGAAGAGAGAAGGATGTGGCACGGGAAGATAGGTGGGCTTGGAAAGAGACGAGGGAAACACCAACGAAGGGAAAGACTGTTGGTTGATGTTAAGATCTGAAAGGTGGTTGCGATTATTATTATTATTATTATTATTATTATTATTATTATTATTATTACTGGCTAAGCTACAACCCTAGTTGGAAAAGCAGGATACTATAGGCCCAGAGGCCCCAACAGGGAAAATAGCTCAGTAAGGAAAGGAAACAAGGAAAAATTAAATATTTTAAGAACAACAACATCTAAATAAATATTTTAATGTAAACTATGAAAAAATTAACAAAACAAGAGAAAGAGAGATTACATAGAAAAGTGTGCCCAAGTGTACCCTCGAGCAAGAAAACTCTAATCCAAGACAGTGGAAGACCATGGTACAGAAGCTATAGCACTACCCATGACTAGAGAACAATGGTTTGATTTTGGAGTGTCCTTCTCCTAGAAGAGCTGCTTACCATAGCTAAAGAGTCTCTTCTACCCTTACCAAGAGGAAAGTAGCCACTGAACAATTACAGTGCAGTAGTTAACCCCTTGGGTGAAGAAGAACGGTTTGGTAATCTCAGTGTTATCAGGTGTATGACGACAGAGGAGAATATGTAAAGAATATGCTAGACTATTCGGTGTATGTGTAGGCAAAGGGAAAGTGATCCGTAACCAGAGAGAAGGATCCAATGTAGTACTGTCTGGCCAGTCAAAGGACTCCATAACTCTCTAGCGGTATCATCTCAACGGGTGGCTGGTGCCTTGGTCAACCTACTACCTTCTGTCAAACACAGACTCTTGCCTTATGGAATAGCCGGATTAAGAACGTCGAAATTAATATACATAAATAAAGAATATAATTACATCAGCAATGCTTGCCTGACAACGCTGAAACATTTTTGTGTAATCAAATGACATTAATAATTATTTTTTTTTACTAAATAAGGCTGATGTCAATATTCTTTTACTCGCCTGTACCGCTCGATACTTTGTAAGAAGTCTTTGAAATGGACCTGTGGCAGTCAATGTTTTTGAATAATACTAAACTGCACAAGTTTTGATCGTCTAGAACACCTTATCATTGTACATCCAATAATCACTCTATTAATTTTTGTGATTTGATTAAACCGATGAAGATTTTAGACTGCGCCATAGTGACCTTTCAACAGCGAACGCGAGTCACCCATTACCAATTGCAATATTACTGATTCCTCAAACTAATGAAAGTAATATTCTTGTTATGATACAGGGTTTAAATGTATAAATTACTAATGCGGTAATTGGCCGTAATATATATAGGCACGGGCTCTTGCTCATAACAGCCATTCAAGAATATGAAGAAACTTAAGGGGAAAGTGAATACTTTCTCAACTTTGTCTTATCGAATCTCACAGGAAAGTATCTAAAGAAAACATACTCATCTTTATACATGCTAGAGAGATGAAACACATTTTCCATGGTCGTTGCTTTGAGGTGAATGCAAGCAAGTTTTATACACACTGATGATGTTTTATGTTTTAATGAAGAAAAATCATATTCTCAAAAAATTTCGACGTTTGTTATAATAGCCATATTAATTCCTAAATATTATTTTCAATTTTTTATTTTTTTCTTCTATGATTATTCTTTCCATTAATTTTTTACTCTTCTTTTAATTATGAATGCATGAATCAATATGTGAATAACACTATTGCTGAGTAACTTATCCCATAAAATAAAAGTTATACATGGCAATTTAAGAAAACCAAATACTTAGATAAGCAAATAAAATAATTTTTGTCGCAAGTGTATTTCATACATCATTGCTATGGTTTTTTTTTATCTTTCACTCTCCCACACCGATGATAAAAAAAAAACCGTTCAAGCTTGCCATTGCATGTTTCACATAGTTGGAATTTTGTGCCACTGTTGCCCTCAATCATTTTCATATAAACTCGTTATCTTGTTGAATAAAGCCAGTTACATTCACTTTTTACTATTATTATTATTACTAGCCAAGCTACAACCCTAGTTGGAAAAGCAAGATGCTATAAGCCCAAGGGCGCATACAGGGAAAAATAGCCCAGTAAGGAAAGGAAATAAGGAAATAAATAAAGGATGAGAACAAACAAACAATAAATCATTCTACAATCAGTAACAACGTCAAAACAGATATGTCATATATAAACTATAAAAAGACTTATGTCAGCCTGTTCAACATAAAAACATTTGCCTTCATGTTGACAGCTACCTTGCGACATTAAAATAAGGCAATAGCAGTACAGTGCATGAATGTGTATGAACTACAATTCCTATTTTATCTAAAAGCACTGTCCAGTCAGACGAGTAAATAAACATTATTTTCTAGTCCAGCATGTCGAAAATGAGCAAAGAAACAGGGAAGGGAAAAAGAATTGAGCTTGACTTTGAAGGAGGTAAAAACCCTACTTCCCGAAGCATGGCAGGTTTATAGCCATAGAAAACCGGAACAGGAGAGTTCTA
>NC_090729.1:172224449-172244449 GCF_036898095.1 Palaemon carinicauda | reverse complement strand
GTACCGTGGAAATACAACATGAGCTCACTGCCAGTTGTCTTTCATTTATCATAAAACAGTTTATCGATTACTGATCTACGCGGAGGCGTTCATTGTAGAAAGGATATTCTAGAAATCTTTTATTTTATGCCTTATTATTCCCATTGAGGATTCCACTATTAAGTCATACGTAGACCCGGGTTGTTTGGATAAGACCAAACCTATGATTATATTGATGTAAAGCGAAGTACACACACACACACACACCTGACTCACTGCAACAATTACAGATGCATCACACTTACGCCAGTTGTCATGAAAATATATAGCATGCTTATTCTAAAGAGACTAGAGAGAAAGATTATGAAAAGTGAGAGATGTACAAGTAGGATTTAGAAAAGGTAGTTATACTGACCAAATTTTCATTTCAAGACATGAGGTACAGCAATGCGTAGAATATAGAAATCCCCTTTTGATGGCATTTGTGGACTATGAAAAGGCCTTTGATAGTGTGCACCGGCAAATTTGTGGAGAATCCTGCGTTATTATGGAATTTCTCTTGAATATGTAAATCTGATTGTCTTTTCATGAGCATAGCAAGTGCAAAGTTAATGTTATTGGAGTCCTATCAAATGAATTTCCAGTGAACAGCAGAGAACTCTACGGGAATGTGGTGTCGCCTATGTTGTTTATCCTTATCATGGACTTTGTAATGCGTAGAACAGTTGGAGATGGTGAAGGATTTGACTGGATTTGTAATAGGAAATTAGCTGGCCTAGCATATGCTGATGATGCTGCCCTTATTAGTAGAACACCACAGGATTTGCAATGCTAGCTTGCCACAATGCATGAAATATCACTGAGGTTGGGCTCAGAGATGACGAGAACGGAATATGCAATGGAACATGAAATATTTTCATTGAAAGGAGAAAAGATTAATGAGGTAGAATCATTCAAGTATTTAGGAACTACAATTTAGAAATACAGGGTCATTAGAATTGGACTTTAGTGAAAGATTAAAAAAAATCACACAATGGCCAGGTTTAGAAATAAAATCACCTGAAATTACATATAAAAATCAGTTAAGTGAGATCTGCGTTACTGTATGGACATGAGTAATGGTATGACAATGAAAAAATCTACTACAACAGATTTTGTAGATTGGAGAACAAAACCCTAAGACGAATATTGGGAGTTAAATGGCATGACAGGATTAGAGATAAAACTATAAGAGAGATTACTCGAGTGCCATATGTGGATGAGATCATGATGAGGGGTATATGTAGATGGTTTGGGCATGCTCTTCGCACTCCCCAAGAGAGATTAGTTCACCAAACGTTCAACTGGGCTCCACGAGGCACTAGAACAGTTGGAAGACATGGCTAAGAACTATGAAGCGTGAAGTGGGAGATGATGAGTGGAGAAGTATTGAATTAAAACCTCAAGAAAAAGACGACTGGCGAAATCTAACCGAAGCCCTTTGTGTGGGAAGAGATGATGATGATGATAATGATATATACTGTATATATATATATATATATATATATATATATATATATATATATATATATATATATATATATATATAAATATATATATATATATATATATATATATATATATATATATATATATATATATATATATATATATATATATATATACACGAGTAAGCGTGTGTCTGGGGAAAAATATAGTCGTCACTCCTAAATGGGGGTGGCTCCAGAGAAGACAACTAAACAATATTCATTGACACAATCATATTTTAACAACTGACTCGTAAATGAACCCCTTAAGCAGAAATATTCAATAACAATAGCTGTTTATTACACCTATAAAGAAGTTGCATTAGCGGCGCATTGAAGCCTCTTACACTTGCTACACAATTCACCTATTTCATGCACACACACTTTCACTCTTTTTTTCCAATTACTCTTTCAATCTATCAATCAAAACCATTCAAAACTTCCCTTCTTCCCTCCCTACCAACATTAGCAAATCTTATCACTATTATCATAACCTTATCAGATACCATTCTTCCCTTATGACCAAACCTTCTTAATACACTTAGATCCAGACCTTCCCAAACACTAAGTTAACCTTTTTTATCACTTCTAAGTATCGCTATTGTGCTCTAAAATCAAAGCTTCAGAGAGAGAGAAAGCTCCAGTTCCATAAAGGAGAGCTGGCTCAACAATCTATACATTACTACCTTAGCCTCTACAGGAAATAGAAGTCTCATCCAGTCGATGATGTAATGGAACTTAAATTTTGAAAATGTTAACTTAAAGTTATGGGATGTTGCTGAAATTAGAAAATCTTAAGGAATATATATATATATATATATATATATATATATATAATTTATATATATATATATATATATATATATATATATATATATATAATTTATATATATATATATATATATATATATATATATATATATATATATATATATATATATAAGTAGGCCTACTAAACCATTTGATTAAATCAGAGATGAATAATTTTCATATAGCACAACCCTCCCAATTTGAGAATGACAAAATAGCAGCTGTAATTTTGAAAACCTTCGGACGAGTTACTAAATATGAAAGTGCCTGAATTATATACAGGGACAGTAGAAAAGAAAAAGTGATAGCTAGTAACTTCATCTTCAAACCCTGGTTTCAGTTCCAGTAACATCAGAATAGATGCTCACCAGAACGTCAGCCGGGCAAGCTTAAACGCCCTCTGTGGTGTCCAAACACAGCAGTATCATCTCCAGTATACAGCTTGAATTCATGGTCCCGGACGGGGATCTATCTACAGCCATGAGAATGCTAGACAAACACGTTACAGTAAAATCGAGTCGGATGATAAGAAAATCAAATCACATGGATTTCTAAAAATTTCATTTCTTCAACGTGACAACCAAGTCATACTCTAAAGACTATCTTAAGTTCAGTGGTAATAATTTGATCTTGTATCAAGCCTGAAATTCGTATGTTACGTTAAGTTGAAGAAACTGGACAGCTAGGTTTAAAGGTCACTTACGAATGGCACGGGGCAGTGACAATGCCCTAGCAAGACAATCTCCTAGAGACTGAAAACACATACGTATGATCAGCGACAAGTCCCTCTCCACCCAAGCTAGGACCAGGGAGGGCCAGGCAATGATAGATATATAGGCTCCCCAAAAACCTCAGAAAGCAGTACATATAGGGATCACAAGGTCACAGAGAAGAACCTTCAACATTTGTCGCCTTGAAACTTTGACTTGACTACAGTGTTCCATGTAGAATGCATTGTATGAACTATCTCTAAGGGTAACACAAAATTGTTAACTATGCTCAACCCCACTTTTATCGGGTAGAGCTGAGAAAAAATATCACCTTTGAAAATGCAGGCATAAAATGTGACAAAAACTAGTATATTACCAGAGAATATAATTAAAATAACGCACCTTTACCGAGATATTAAGAAACCAATCTGAAAGGAGAAAACTTGCTAAAACAAATTTTGCAGAGCAAAAAAAGAAAAAAAAATAATAAGTAACCCAACAAGCAATAATACATGACAAATACTTCTTGGTGCTGTTTATGTTAAGTTTACTTAAAAACGTTAATAATTTTGCAAAGAATGAAAAGGATAAGCGGATACCATCCTTTTGTGTCTCTTTCAATTTAGTCCCTAGGATATACGTCAATGGACATTGAATGAGTAAGAATATTATAGACTCTACTACTTTAAGTATATAATTATAAATAATTACCAGTTGTGTATAAATATTTAACAATAGAGAGTCGTTAAGAACGATTATTTATCCTGAAAAAAGTCAGAAAAAATATTCAACATTTAATATTTCGCTAAAACAAATTAACACCATAAAAATACAATAAGTACGAGTATTCATTCATAGAAATTCAGTAAGTGCAATTATTCATCAACAAATATTCAGTTAAATGCTTCTTGCTTATATCAACAGGTGTTTTTAATTAATGATTAACGAGCAAAAGAAATATATTTATCCTCCAATATTCAACTACTAGTGTACACGACCCGTAAAAAGGGACGGCTAAATATTTAGGTGGATATGCACATACAAGCATAGGCACCCCCTCTCACCAGGTTATTACTACTCCTTCGTCCCCCAACCAGGACAGGAGGAGACTGTTATACGCCTGTCAAAGACGTTGGGCATGATCGCAAATATATATATATATATATATATATATATATATATATATATATATATATATATATATATGTATATATATGTATATATATATATATATATATATATACACACACACACACACACACACACATATATATATATATATATATATATATATATATATACACACACACACACATATATATATATATATATATATATATATATATATATATATATATATATAGCCAGACACTTGCTCTCTATTATACAGTATGAGGGAGATAATGACTAGTTAACAATACGTTTCTAACATTCAGTTTCTAGGAAGGAACACTAGACACGAATAATCAACAACATTCAATGATTGACAAATAAAAAAAAATCAATTATTATTATTACTATTATAAGCTAAGTTATAACCCTAATTGGAAAAGCGGGATGCTATAAGCCCAAGGGCTCCAACAGGGAAAGCAGCCCAGTGAGAAAAGGAAAAAAGGAAAAGGAAATATTCTAAGAGTAACAACATTAAAATTAATATCTCCTATATAAACTATAAAAACTAACAAAATAAGAGGAAGAGAAATACGATAGAATAGTGTGCTCCAGTGTACCCTCAAGCAAGAGAACTCCAACCCAAGGCAGCGGGAGACCATGGTACAGAGGCTATGTCACTACCCAAGACTAGAGAACAATGGTTTGATTTTGGAGTGTCCTTCTCCTAGAAGAGCTGCTTACCATAGCTAAAGAGTCTCTTCTACCCTTACCAAAAGAAAACTGACCACGGAACAATTAGAGTGCAGTAACCCCTTTAGTGAAAAAAAAAGGTAATCTGAGTTATCAGGTGTATGATGACAGAGAATATGTAAAGAATATGGCCTACTATTCAGTGTGTATATGAAGGCAAAGAGAAAATGAACCGTAACCAGATAGAAGGATCCAATGTAGTACTGTCTGGACAGTCAAAAGACCCCCGTAACTCTCTAGCGCTAGTATCTCAACGGGTGGCTGGTGCCTTGGCCAACCTACCACCTAAGAACAAAAATCAGTAACTGAGTAAATATGCCTCTATTACTATTCTACAACAAATAATTCGCGAGAACAACTAAATGCTCAGTACTAGTGAATATTCATCCAGAAGTATTCTGTATTTCCATCACAGTGTTTATATAAAGCGAAAATTCACCACCAAATATTCAGGAACTTCTTATATACTAATTGTTTACCATTGAATATTCATTCGGTGAGTACAAAATATTCACTACCAAAGATATAGTGAATAACAATAATCCATTTTATTGAATGTCTACAATTATTCGTCTAAGTAGACTTACTTAGGATGCGCAGACACTCACCCCAAGGTGCTCAATGTATGTGGATATATTCTGCTTATGAAGAGGAAACACTAATCATCTATCGTAAATAATCAGCTAATGTTCAATGGGTACGAATATATATCAATAGATAATCAATAGACATGAAAACTCAACAGTAAATATTCTGTGTTCCCGCATTGTTCAATAAACATTAATCTATTTCTAGGATTGTTCAATAGTTATTCATGGTCAAATATTCTTCCCCCCAAAAAGGGTGACCGTGAATATTTCCCAATAAACATTCAGTGTGTGGATACTTACTCAAGAATTCATATTGGTATGCAAATATCTAGTTGAATCGAGCATACGTCTCAATATTAGTAAGTGTCAATATTCATCATTAGATATTATTATCGCCATTCATTCAGATAAATTATATTCTGCAATCTAATGGTAATGAATGCTTCTTCATATTATTATTATTACTTCTTGCTAAGCTACAACCCTAGTTGGAAAAGAAGAATGCTATAAGCCTATAAGAGCCCCAACAGGGAAAATAGCCTGGTAATGAAAAGAAATAAGGAAACAGAATATTGCGCCTAGAGTGTACACTCAAACAAGAGAACTACCCAAAGACAGTGGAAGACCATGGTACAGAGGCTATGTCACTAACCAACACTAGAGAACAATGGTTTGATTCTGGAGTGGCCTCCCAGAAGAAATGCGTACCATAACTGAAGAGTCTCTTCAACCCTTATCCTGTGGAGAGTAGCCACTGAATAATTACAGTGCAGTGGTTAACCCCTTGAGTCAAGAAGAATTCTGCAGTCGTCTTAGTGTTGTCAGGTGTAAGAGGAAAGAGGGGAATGTGTAAAGAATATGTCAGACTATTCGGTGTATGTGTAAGCAAAAGAAAAATTAGCCGTAATCTGAGAGGGATCCAATGTAGTACTGTCTGGCCATTTAAAATACCCAATAGCTCTCTTGCAGTAATATCTCAAATGCAGCCGTATCTAGTCCACTGCAGGACAAAGGCTTCAGACGTCTTTATTTCTGTCTGGATACTGACCAACTTCCATTACCAAGCTGGCCACTGCGAACACGTAATGGTGGGGGACTTTAGTCTGAGTACTCAAAGCAAACCAACTTAGTATGGGTAACCCTAACTAGTACAGCTTTGCTGTTCATGGGGATACACAAACATTCATGTGATTATATTTATAACTGAATAATATATATACAGTATATATATATATATATATATATATATATATATATATATATATATATATACACATATTAAATAATACATGTAAGTATATGCATATACATATATATATATATATATATATATATATATATATATATACGTATATATAATACATAATAGAAGAAAGTAATCTATTTCATATTCCCTGTACAAAATAAGAAAATAATAAATTTTGTTGTGGGAAGTGAATATTGAAAGTGAAGTAAATAGAGAATTTTAGATGTAAACGCAATGGAAATAAGACATTCATACATTGCCCGTTATTGTCAGCCACAACGGGTCAAACCTACAAGACTACAGATCTTGCTCTCTGGTTACGGTTCATTTTACCTTTGCCTAACACCTGCACCGAATAGTCTGGCCTATTCCTTACACATCCTCTTCTCTCCTCATACACCTGACAACGTAGATTACCAAACAATTCTTCTTACTGCACTGTAATTGTTCAGTGGCCACTTTTCTCTTTGTAAGGGTAGAAGAGACTCTTTAGCTATGGCAAGCAGCTCTTCTAGGAGGACACTCCAAAATCAAACCATTGTTCTCTTATCTTGGATAGTCCCATAGCCTCTGTACCATGGTCTTCCACTGTCTTGGGTTTGAGTTCTCTTGCTTGAGGGTACACTCAAGCACAATATTCTATCTTATTTCTGTTCCTCTTATTTTGTTAAAGTTTTTATAGTTTATATAGGAGATATTTATTTTAATCTCGTTGCTCTTCTTGAAATATTTTAGTTTTCCTTGTTTCCTTTCCTCACTGGGCTATTTTCCCTGTTGGAGCCCCTGGGCTTATAGCATCCTGCTTTTCCAATTAAGGTTGTAGCTTAGCAAGTAATAATAATAATAATAATAATAATAATAATAACAATAATAATACATAAATGCCTAAACAAGCAAATAATTCGTTATTTCGTCCGCAGGTTTATTCGTACAATTGTCAAAGAAAACGGGTTTAAAGCTGAATGGAACGAATATAAGAGAATCGTATTACACAACAAATATCATAAACAGATATATCATTGCATGTTCATAGAATGATGATAAGAATCTAAACTTGAAAATATCCACTTCAATTACCATAATAATAGAACACCACAGTTGCTCTCACATGTACAGTTGCACACGCGCGCTGCACACAGAAAGGCTGCAGGCACACACGTAGCCTTCACCCAAGGCTTAAGCCATCGTAATTATCGTATTGCCTGTTAAAACAAAAATTTTATATTCATATTCGAAAATGATTATAATTATTATTTGCATTCGCAAATGCTGAAATAAATGTATACACCTTTGGTCCACTTCTGGTAAATATATATATATATATATATATATATATATATATATATATATATATATATATATACATATATATATATATATATATATATATATATATATATTACTAGCTAAGCTACCACCCTAGTTGGAAAAGCAAGATACTATAAGCTCAAGGGCTCCAACAGGGAAAACTAGTCATGTAAGGAAAGGAAATGATGAAAGAAATAAACGATATAAAAATCAATAAACAATTAAAATAAAATATTCTAATAACATTAACAACTACAGCAACAAATGCAATCATTTCTAGTCCACTGTGGGACAAAGACCTCAGACGTGTCCTTAGTCATGTCTGGGGTTTGGCCTTTTTTATTATCACACTAGCAACTGCAAATTAGTGATGGTAGGAGATTTTAATCTGATCACTCACAGCAAACCAACCTAGTATGGGTGGCCCTGACTAGCACAGCTATGTTGATCATGGTGATAAACAAACCCTTTCACCACGTTACGTTATATAAGGACTCTGTCATTATATGCAGAGCACCACAGGACTTGCAAAACCTGCTTACCAGAATGCATGAAATATCACATGAGGTTGGGATCTAGATAAATAGAAGAAAGAGAAAGATGATGAGAACGGAATACGCAATGGAAGATGAAATAGCATTGGAAGAAAGGATTAATGATGTAGAATCATTAAAATGTTTAAGAACTATGATCTCTGATATAGGATCTTGAATTTGAGTTTTATGAAGATTGAAAAAAGCAAATCAGACAATGGCTAGGTTAAGTAAAATTTGGAAATCATATCGGCTGAAATTACATACAAAAACCAGGCTATATATCAGTTTAGTGAGATTAGTGTTACTGTATGGGCAGAAGTCGCTGTATGATAATGAAACAATATCTAACAGATTTTGTAGATTTGAGAACAAAGCCCTCAGAAGAATATTGGGAGTTAAATTGCAGGACAGGATTAGAAATGAAACTGGAAGAGAGATCACCCGAGTGCCTTATGTGGATGAGATCATGGTGAGGTGTAGATGGAAATGGTTTGGTTTTGCTCTTCGCACTCCCCAAGAGAGATTAGTTCACCAAACTTTCAACTTGGCCCCACAATACACTAACCCAGGCCTACATGGCTGAGGACTATGAAACGTGAAGTCAATAGGCGTAGGATATATATATATATATATATATATATATATATATATATATGTGTGTGTGTGTGTGTGTGTGTGTGTGTGTGTGTGTATGTATGTGTGTGCGTGTACAACAACTAATGCAGCTGTTTTTGGTTCACTGCAGGACAAATTCATTAGATATGTCAGTTCATGTCTGGGATTTAGACAGTTTTCATCACTAGTACAGATTAATGATGGTGGGAGATTTTTGGTCTGATCGCTCACACCAAACCAACCTAGTATAGGTGGCCCTGACTAGCACAGCTATGCTGATCATGTGGCTACGCAAACTCTTGCACGATGTTAAGGTATCCCCGCTACACATATTACATAAGCAAAAGATTTCGACATGAAATTCACTTGAATACAATATATACAAATTTCGTACAAGTTTTAAGTAACAAATGTAAATATTTATGAATATATAAAATCCCTAAGATCATTTCCTCGTTTGGATGGCTGACCATGATAGTTTCATAGATCGCGCTCTTTTTCTGAGACACCATTAGAAGCTCATCTACCGAAGTGTAAATCAATTGACGACAAAAATCCAGAATTTCAACCCATTTTAGCACAACAAACAAACTAAACTATCCTATTAGTTTCACGTTATCCCATTATGTATAGGAAATTATAAACAGAAGCAATCTTTCCTAAATAAATAATCATGAGTAAAATGGAAGGTCATTCCAAATGTGAAAGAAGCTTTGACGGTTGGCGGTTATTTTCAATTCCTATAAAGCTTCTTCCCAAACATTCAAACACTTAGGGTTTTAATTGTTAAATATAATATTGTTCAACTCTAATAAATCAGTTCAAATATTAGGAACATTCAAATAATAGACAGGGCTAATACCAACTTAACTGAGGTGACGTTTGTTCAAGATTCGAGAGGATCCCTATCTTACATAAATGATCCCTCAATGACGCCATGGCTTGGCGGCAATCGACACGGTATCGTGATTCTTCTAGTAGTCATTTGATGCCCAGTTTGTATAAAGTGATCATGACATCTTCGTTACCAACTCAACAACTTCAGAATTCAGAATAACATTGACAATATATAAAAAATGGACTATTACCAGAAGAAAGTTACAGAAACTATTACCAGAAGAAAGTTACAGAAAACAGCTGATATTAGTAACGTATCGGATATGCAGACACCACGAAGGTAAACCACAACTCGTCGTTGCACAAAAGGTAAGATAAATACTTTACCAAACTAAACTTTAAAAAACGAATAAGTTTTAATGTGTGATAAACTTTGTCTCCAATTCTTACAGGGAACATTTTAAGAAAATATTCCGCAAATTTCAAATGCACTTACCAATGGCTACAATGTCTGGTAGCTATATGTAGGCCTAGACCGATTTCCTAACGACGTTTCATCCCGTATGTAATCACTGAAGGTATTTCGTCAACTTCCACACTTTTCCATCGTTTCCTCGAATTTCAATTTGAGATTGCAAGAGTAAATCTGAGTAATATTTAACCCAGAACGTCTATCGCACGTAATAATATAAGCACTAACTGCTCGACTTCTTTCTCTGCCGAGAGTCTGAGCATTGTACGACATAACAACGGATGATAGGAACTTTTAATTATTGTTGGAACATAAACTCTTCATAAGAATATTATCTAGCAACTCCTCGGTCTACAAGATTATCTATGTGTTGCAGACAGCACTAGTCTTGAAAATTCTCAGACTTAAAATACCTCGTTCGTGTCCTAAGTGGAATTCGATTAAAATTGCTGACAGAAATATCGACCTGTTACATGTTTGACCCGTAACAAAGGTGTTGAGGAAAATTGTTATATTCATGATCCCTATCGAAGCTATCTATTGCTTAGCAAATGGGTAACGTCTTCGATGTTACGTTTAACTCGACCGGGTGCATTTGTGTTCTGCTACCGTAACAGTGTAAATTCATATTGCTCTTTGTCTTTTATCGCTTCTGCTAGACAAGAAGTTCTTCGATATCATGTTCATTTCTTCTTTATGATCTAAGAGTTAAGAAGGGAAGATTTCTGTTGTGTTCGATACAAAGAGAATACTTGATTATCATTATTATTATTACTACGAGCCAAGATACAACCCTTGTTGGAAAAGCAAGATGCTATAAGCCCAAGGGCTCCAATAGGGAAAAATAGCCCAGTGAGGAAAGGAAATAAATAAATGATGAGAACAAATTAACAATAAATCACTCTAGAAACAGTAACAACGTCAAAATTGATTGACTATTTCTATTTGTGCCTGAAAACAGGGGTTAGGAATACTTTGTGCATGTTCCATGAATTTTTGTATATATATATATATATATATATATATATATATATATATATATATATATATATATATATATATATATATATAAATAAATGTATGTATGTTTATACATATGCATGTATGTATATATATATATATATATATATATATATATATATATATATATATATATATATATACATATATAGACCTACTAAGAATGACGGCTAAATAATTAGATAGGTATACACACGCAGATTCAACTCTTCCCACTTTCTTAACTACAACCCCTTCCTCTGACCAAGGTATGACTACACTCCCTTTACAAGATGTGTGGGGAAAGACCGAGTAGTTATACGTCTAACCATGTCGCTGAGCATGACTGGAAGAAAATTTTTTTGTATATCTATATAAAAGTAGACACAAGCTCTATTATATATATATATATATATATATATATATATATATATATATATATATATATATATATATATATATATATATACATCTCTAGCACTCGGGATTAGCGTTAGTATTAGATTTTTAAAGTGAGCGTGTATCTGCATCTTTGCATGTCGTTTTAATTTCTGCCGACACTGCCTGCAAGTATGTCACTGCAGCCACAGACTCGGGGTCCTTTTTTTAAGCCTGGTCGCAGTTCATATATTTTCGTTTATTGTCTGGTAATCGTTTTTGAGGTTGTGTCCAAAAATATCATTCGTAGTAATCATAGTTCACTAACGCCTGACTAGGGCTCAGAAGTTGCAGCTCGAGTTTGTTATCTGTCATCGTACAAATTAAAAGTAATTCAAATTCATTATTTTCTCGAAACAATAGATTTATATAGT
This sequence comes from Palaemon carinicauda, assembly GCF_036898095.1. Lineage (NCBI taxonomy): Eukaryota > Metazoa > Arthropoda > Malacostraca > Decapoda > Palaemonidae > Palaemon > Palaemon carinicauda. The sequence continues at coordinate 172,232,146 of NC_090729.1, read as the reverse complement.
TTGATATTCAAATTCCAGTCTATGAAGGGTCTTCATTCTACAATATCCTTGAACGAACGAAAATTTGTATAGCAACCCGGGATAATTCGAACGACCCTTGTTGGTGTAAAATACTAGCTGGCATCTCTTGCCACGCTTCGGGGGAGATTTTCTGAGATTTCATGCAACATATGAACTCTAGATTGAACACAATACCTCTGTATTTTTTTTACTGTAAGACTTTAGTGATCAAACTTAAATATAAGTATATTGACAGTGATTTAAAAAAAAAAAACTACGTGTCAGTTAAACCCATTTTAGAATTACTGTATGTATTGGAGTTAACTTTTGCTATGGTGGAATCCATTAAACTAATTTCGATAATGTTGACCATCCCCATAACATCATAACGGTTTCTCATCTTTGAATATAATCCGTTCATACCCGAGAAGTATATAGACCCAAGAACGGCTGTCAAAACTGGTTCGTATTTCCAACGAAAAAAAAAATATTGAAAGATTTTGACAACGAGAAAGAGCTGCACGACAGGATATTACACGAGTTTACCATCAAACCAGGACGACTGGAATTCATGTATAAAAGATGTGTCATTTTTATAATAAAAAAGTTTATTTCTGTCTTATTGTTAAATTATCAGTGCACATATAATTGGGGTGAGCATTACGTCTCGTTTTACCTTCTTTTACACATGTGTCTTGAGCGAAATCTGTAATGAACCCGAGTGACACTGATAACCTGGAGTCGCCTCTCTCTCTCTCTCTCTCTCTCTCTCTCTCTCTCTCTCTCTCTCTCTCTCTCTCTCTATATATATATATATATATATATATATATAAATGTGTGTGTGAATATTTATAAGTACCAGAACCCTAAGAACATTTCTTCGTTTGGTTTCCTGACCAATATAGTTTCATAGAACGCGCCCTTTTTCTGGGACACCATAAGACGCTCATGTACCGAGGTGTAATTCAATCGACGGCAAAACTAGAGAATTTCAACCCATTTTAGCACATCAAACACAATAAATTATTATATTGGTTTCACGTTATCCCATCATGCACAAAAAATTATAATCTGAAGTGATCATTGCTGAATAAATAATGCGTAAAACGGAAAGTCATTCTATATGTGGAAGAAGCTCTAACGTTTGGCGGTATGTTCAATCCCTAAAAAGCTTGTAGTAGACTTTCGTACCTTGAAACTTTTAACCGATAAATATTACATTTTTCAGTTCCAATAATTAAGTTCAAATATTATGAACATTCAAATAATACACAGGGCTAATACTAAATTAATTGAGGTGACGTTTGTTCAAGTCTTAGATGATCCCTATCTTACATAATTGATCCCTCACAGACTTGGCGGGCAATCGACACGGTATCGTGATTCTTCTAGTAGTCATTTTATGCCCGGTTTGTATACAGTGGTCATGATAACATCGTTACCAACTCAAAAACATTAAAAACCATACTCAAATTGACGACATATAACAAACGGACTTACCAGAAGGAAAAAGTGAAAGAAAACAGATACCATTAGGAACTTCATCGTACATGCACACTAGACGAAGGTAAAACACAATTCGTCGTTATCCCAAAGGTAAGATTAATGCTTAACCAAAACAAACTTTAATAAACAAATAAGTTATATTATGTATAATAAACTTTGTCTCCAAGTATTACAGGGAAGGTTGTAGAAAATATCCCTCAAAATTCAAAAGCACTTACCAATGGCTATATGTAGGCCTAGACCGATTTTCTTACGACGTTTCATCCCGTATGTAATCACAAGGTATTTGGTCAACTTTCACACTTTTCCATTGTTTCCGTTCCTCCAGATGTTAATCGAAGTTTAACTTGAGATTGCAAGAGTAATATTTAACCCAGAACGTCTATCGCACCTAATAATATAAGTACAGTGGTACCTCTACATACGAATTTAATTCGTTCCACAACCAACTTCGGATGTAGAAAATGTTCGGATGTAGAAACGAATTTTCCCATAAGAATATATGGTAATTCATTTAATTCGTTCCTCAGCCTAAAAACCCATAATAAATCCTTAATAAATGGCTACTCATAATTACATATAATAATAACATAACTGCATAATATGAAAGAAGCATGTAAAAAAGATAATTATAAAGAAATAATAAATATAAAATGTGTTTTATTGCCACTTTACCTTAGAGACAGGCCAACGCAGGTGTAGGATTTGCTACTCCAGGAGGAGACGGACGATCGGCGAGAAGGTAGACATGGTGTTAACATGTTCTTTAAATAAATACTCTCTCTCTCTCTCTCTCTCTCTCTCTCTCTCTCTCTCTCTCTCTCTCTCTCTCTTGTTCTTCTTCACTGCTAGTGTTAGAGACGTCTATTAATTTTTTCTGAGAGAGAGAGAGAGAGAGAGAGAGAGAGAGAGAGAGAGAGAGAGAGAGAGAGAGAGAGATTAAACAAAAATGTGTTGCGTACATAATATTTTTAACAGCGTTAACGAGTTGAAAGACAGTTAAAAGTAACTAAAAAAACAATATCAGCGAATCTGAATTCCTTTATTAACTAAAACAAATATTGATACAAACACACTCGTGTGCGTATGCGCAAACACACACACACGCACGAGGAGACACGATCGGCGAGGAGGTAGAGATGGTGTCTGCGATAACATACCGTAACTTACACTACGGAAATTTTAATCTAACTTAGCTTATTTATTTTTTTTTATTTTTATATTTCATATTTTTCACATTTTTTTTCTCTTGATTTTTTATTTTCATCACTTTCAGTGACGAGTTACGGTATGTTATCGCAGTCACCATCTCTACCTCCTCCCCGACCGTCTCTCTTACTGTGTAGCAATTTTTGCACCTGTGTGTGTGTTTGTGCATACGCACACGAGTGTGTTTGTATCAATATTTGTTTTAGTTAATAAAGGAATTCAGATTAGCTGTTATTACTTTCTTAGTTACATTTAATTGTTTTTCAACTCGTTGACGCTGTTAAAAATCATATGTACTCTAAACACATTTTTGTTTAATCTCTTTCTCTCTCTCTCTCTCGGAAAAAAAAATAATAGACGTATCTAACACTAAAACAGCGAAGAAGAACGAGAGAGAGAGAGAGAGAGAGAGAGAGAGAGAGAGAGAGAGTGAGAGAGATTTTATTTAAAGAACATGTTAATGCTATGTTTAGAGAGAAACAGAAAAAGAGAGAAGTCTTATTTAAAAGAGCTTGTTAATGCTATCATGGTTTTCTTTGCTTCACTTTTTTCTTTCTTTCTGTTCATCACGCTGGCCCTTCTCACAAATGATCGTTGCCAACAATCTCTTTGTCCTTTATCCCTATCAACAAAAGGCGTTCTATCTCTTCCAGGGTATTGCTAAGATGTCTTTTAATAATGGTAATCCCCTTCGATGGTTATTTGCTTTAATGGCTGCCTTCAGCTTGATGATCCTCGAGATCATAGGCCTATTCCGGCCATAATGTTTAGCCATACAGTATCACTCACATGCACACTGCTCTCATGTTTTTCTATAATTTTTTGCTTCAATTCTAATGAAAGAATTGCCTTCTTCCTGTACTGAAACTTAGCTTCCTAGGCACCATGATTATAGGTAAAATCAAAAAGGAAATGTGAGAAAAGGAAGAAAATAAGCACTGTTAATAACAGACCAAACAGAGGACAACCACATGATACACACAAGAATAGAGAACTGAGCACTCGACGCTCAATGGCGTAATGTTTACTTCGTGTGTCGAAATAAAATTCGGGTGTAGAGTCAAAAATTTGCTCGAATTTTACTTCGGATGTTGGAAAATTCGGATGTAGATACGTTCGTGTGTAGAGGTTCCACTGTACTGGATCGTTCCACGCCTTCCTCTTTCCTCCCCCGAGAGTCGGAGCTTTGTGGGACATAACGTCGGATGATAGGAACTTTTAATTATTGTTGGAACTTAAACTCTTTGAAAGAATGTTATCTAGCAACTCGTCAGAATTTTGGTCAAGTTTTTTTTTATGTTGAACAGGCTGACATGTCTCAGTTTTTATTTGAAAGATCCATATTAATGTTACTGTTCTTAAAATATTTTATTTTAATCGTTCATTACATCTTACATAGTTTCATTTATTTCCTTATTCCATTTCCTTACTGGGCTATATTTTCCTTGTGGAGCCTTTGGGTTATAGCGTGTTGCTTTTTCAATCAGGATTGTAGCTTAGATAATAATAATAATAATAATAATAATAATAATAATAATAATAATAATAATAATAATGTTCTGTTAATAACATTATTGAAAATTCCCAGAGTTAAATTGCCTCGTGCGTATCCTGTGTGAAATTCGATTCAAATTCTTGAAAGTGATATCGAACTGTTACATGTTTGACCCGTAACAAAGGTGTTGAAGAAAACTGTTATATTTATGATCCCTATCACAGATATCTATTGGTTTACAAATGGGTGGCATCTTTGATGTTACGTTTAACTCGAACAAATCCATTTGTGCTCTGCTATCGTAACAGTGTAAATTCATATAGCTCTTTGTCTTGTATCGCTTCTGCAAAACAAGTTCTTCGATATCATGTTCAGTTCGTCTTTATTACATGATTGTGAGTATTAATATTTGTTCCTGAAACAGGGCTCCAGGGGTCCAGGGGTTCGAAATACTTTAAGCACGATCCATGATATATAGATATATATATATATATATATATATATATATATATATATATATATATATATATATATATATATATATATATATATATATATCCCTCTCTGATTGTGGATACCTTAACGCAGTGAAAGGGTTTGTGTATCGCCATGGTCAGCAAAGCAGCTGTACTAGTCAAGGTCACTTATACTAGGTTGGTTTGCTTAGAGCGATGGGACTAATCCATCACTAATTCGCACTGCCCAACGTAGTGATGAAAACTTGACAAATCCCAAACTTAAATTGACATGTTTTAGGCCTTCGTCCAGCAGTGGACTAGCATCGGCTGATATATATATATATATATATATATATATATATATATATATATATGTATATATATATATATATATATATATATAATATTGTGTATATACGTATATACGTATATATACAATAACATATACAGCTGTTTCTAGTCCGCTGCAGGACAAAGGTCTCAGACATGTCCTTGGTCATGTCTAGGGTTTGCCAAGTTTTCATCACCACGCTGACCATTGGGGATTGGTGATGGGTGGAGACTGTTGTCTGATCACTCACAGCAAACCAACCTAGTACGGGTGACTGACTAATACAGTTTTGCTGTTTCTAGTCCGCTGCAGGACAAAGGTCTCAGACATGTCCTTGGTCATGTCTAGGGTTTGCCAAGTTTTCATCACCACGCTGACCATTGGGGATTGGTGATGGGTGGAGACTGTTGTCTGATCACTCACAGCAAACCAACCTAGTACGGGTGACTGACTAATACAGTTTTGCTGATCATGACGGTACACAAACCCTTGTATTACCTTAAGGTATCCCCACTCACATACTGTATGTGTTGGGATTCTGGTATGTGTATATAAATTCATATATATATGTATATATATATATATATATATATATATATATATATATATATATATATATATATATATCATCTCCTATGCCTATTGACGTAAACGGCCTCGGTTAGATTTCGCCAGCTATATCTATCTCGAGTTTTTAATTCAATACTTCACTCATCATCTACTTCACGTTTCATAGTCCTCAGCCATGTAGGCCCTGTGTATGCTTGTGTATTATGCATATGTATGCAACATATGTGTTCGTGTTACATTCATATGATACATTTATATGCATAAAATACATAAATTTCGTACACATGTATTGTAGAAAGTGTAAATATTCATGAATATAAGAACCCAAGTGCATTTACTTGTTTTGATTGCTGGCCGTTAAAATTTTATAGATCGCGGCAAAACTAGACATTCAACCGATTTTAGAACAACAAACATAAGATAAACTACAGTATTGGTTTCACATTATCCAATTATTCACAAAAATTATAATCCGAAGGGATCTTTGTTAAATAAATAATCACGAGTAAAATGAAAAGTCAATCCAATGTGAAAGAAGCTGACGGTTGGCGGTTATTTTCAATCCCTGTAAAGATTGTTCCCTAAAAAACACACAGGGTTGCAGTACACTTTCAAGCCGTGAACGTTTTAACCGATAAATCTAACATTCTTCATCCCCAATAAATTAATCCAATTATTAGGAACGTTTAGATCATAAATTGGCCCAATAGCAAATTTACTGAGGTTTGCTAAGATTCGAGAGGATGATCCCTACCTTACATAACTGATCCCTCTGACGCCATGACTTGGCGGCAATCGACACGGTATCGTGATTCGTGTCGTGATTCTTTTAGTTGTATTGGATGCCCAGTTTGCATACAGTGACCATGGCAGTTTTTTTTCGTTACCAATTAAGAATATCAAGAAATCACACTCACGTTGACAATATATTTAATACGGACTGTTGCCAGAAGGAAAATAGGAAGGAAAACATATACCATTAAGGAACTTCATCGGATATCCATACTGCATGAAGGTAAAACACAACTCGTCGTTGCACAACAGGTAAGATTAATACTTAACCAAAGCAAACTGACAAACGATAAAGTTTTATAAGGTATGACATAGCTTGTCTCCAAGTCTTACAGGGAAGAATTTAGAAAATATCCCGTAAAATTCAAAGCATCAAATGTACTTACCAATGACTACAATGTCTGGTACATGTAGGCCTAGACCGATTTTCTAACGGCGTTTCATCTTGCATTTAATCACTGAAGGTATTTCATCAACTTTCACACTTTTCCATCGTTTCCTTTCCTCCAATGATCACTCGAAATTAAATTTGAGATTGCAAGCGTAATATTTAACTCCCCACGTATACCGCACGAACTGATGTAAGCACTTTGCTGTTTCACCTCTTCCTCCGCTGAGAGTCAAAGCGTTGTGAGTCCACATTGTATGGTAGGGAACTTTTAATTATTGTTGGAACTTAAACTCTTTATAAGAATATCATCCAGCAACTCCTCAGTCAACAAGATTTATATTAATATTGTTACTATTCTCAAGATATTTTATTTTTCCTTGTTTCCTATCCTCACTGGGCTATTTCCCCTGTTGGAGCCCCTGGGCTTATAGCATTCTGCTTTTCCAACTAGGGTTGTAGCCTAGCATTTAATAATAATAATAATAATAATAATAATAATAATTTATATGTTGCAGACATCATTAGTCCTGAAAATTTTCATAGTTCGATTGCCTCATGCGTATCATATGTGAAATTCGATACAAATTCATGATAGAAATATCGAACTGTTACGCGTTTGACCCGTCACAAAGGTGTTGAAAATTGTTATATTTATGATCCCTATCACAGATATCTATTGCTTTACAAATGGGTGGCTTCTTTGATGTTACATTTAACTCGAACAAATCCATTTGTGCTCTTCTGCTTTCGTAACAGTGTGAATTCACATTGCTCTGTATTCTATGGTTTCTGAAAAACAAGTTTTTCGCTGTCACGTTCAGTTCGTCTTTATGGTTTTATCAGTCAAGAAGGGAAGCTCTCTGTTACGTTCGATAGAGAAAATAAATGATTTCGACTATTATTATTTATGCCAGAAACGGGTTCAGGGGTTAGTGGTTCTGAATA
>NC_090729.1:172206949-172221949 GCF_036898095.1 Palaemon carinicauda | reverse complement strand
TAAACGGGATATATATATATATATATATATATATATATATATATATATATATATATATATATATACATATATCGGTGCACACAGACACACACACACACACACACATATATATATATATATATATATATATATATATATATATATTGACCCGCTTTTCAAGGATGAATGTGGCAGTGTGACTATTGATTTACTGTTGTGGGGAATCTTCATTGATATATATATATATATATATATATATATATATTTATATATATATATAGATATATATATACATACACATGTATATATATATATATGTATATATATATATATATATATATATATATATATATATATATATATATGGATATATATATTCCATGCTGATTATACTCACTGACCATACTTGTGAGTATAATCAGAATGAAATATATATATATATATATATATATATATATATGTGTGTGTGTGTGTGTGTGTGTGTATGTGTGTGTGCATCAGTGGTGTCTTCAGACAAAAGTAAATTAACAGTCACAATGCCACATTCATCCTTGAACTGCTGAGTCAAGTATGAAGCTCAATACAGAAAACTTCTTAGGATCGTAGAAACCCCATCATCGACTTTCCAGCCGCATTGCTCACACTGCGCCTTCGTGCACTATTTTATTTTATACACAGTATATTGAGGCCTTTCCTTTCAAACACATTTGTATAGTCAGGAAACTAGTTACCCGTTTTGAGCCTCCCTCGCCTTCACAAAACTACAAAAAGTAAGTTTTCAACAATTCTATATTTTATTCGTACAACATGACAAAACTATATCACAATATTTTTCACGAATGTTTGACCTATTTAGGGTCCCTGTGACCCCACCAGCCAATTTTCGGAAATGTAATCAGCTAAGTAGGTATGGGGATGAGTGGTCCTGCACTTAGCTCCACGGATGGTAGGGCGTGGATCACTTCCAACGAACTTCCCAAAGTACACCCAAATTTAGATGGATTCCAGCATCTAGATGGTATGAAGAATTAGGTCGTAGGGCTAGCGACTTAGACCCAAAAGACTTATTGAGAAGTCTTGAACAAACGAGTATGTACAGTATGTAGGAATTTCCTCTTGACACTTATTCCCCTTTTATTGGGGAACGTCTCTGCCTGGTGGTTTGCCGGACTGGGGTTCGAGTCCAGCTCAAGCTAGATAGATTATTGTAGTGTCTATAAGCTCACCATCTTTGTGAGCAAAAGATGGGGATTTGGGGTAAGCCTATAGGTTTGCCTGGTGAGTCATCACGAGCCATTCCCTGGTCTTAGCTTGGATATGGAGAGAGTCTTGGGTGCTGATCATATGTATACATGGTCAGTCTCTAGGGCACTGTCCTGCTAACCAAGGCAATGTCACTGTTCCTTGCCTCTGCCATTCATTGATCGGCCTTTAAACCTTTAAACCTCTCTTGTCTGGAGGGGGAAGAAAAAGAGTGCGTGCAAGATACTGGTGAAGGGTCCATAGTGCGTAGAGGGTTTCGATGTGCTGCCGATGTGTATTCTGTGTTGGATAAGAATCCTTTAATGTTGTGGAAGATTTCTGTAGTATTCACCCAAGATTAAACAGATGTTCGCGTGACCGTTGTGTCATTTTCATTCTCAGGAGCCCCTACTTCTTAACGTAATGGGTTCATACTAAAATAAAATCCAAGGACAAATCGAAATTGAACAATTCAAAGTAAAATTAAGAAAATTTAATTTATAAGAAACAAAAGCAGGAGGTTAGTGAAATATATATTGAAGAAACCCATTAATACATTTTGGAAGACTTGTAGTTGTAGCACAATGAAGTATCGAAAGTAATGTAGTATGAAAAAGATTGTATTATTATTCTTTTCATGTCAAGAACAGAGTGATTGAGAGATTGATGAAAGTAACATGCTGCGTAAATAAATATTACACGTGTAAAGGGATGGCCTGAGAAGCGAACAGTTTTTGACCTTTATCTGAAAATAGGGTTACCACGACACAGATGTCTCCTGTGAAAAAAAGAAATCACCTATGATGATATCTAACGATTATGAAAATATCAATGGCGTTATCAAAAGCCTAATCTGCCTATGTATTATTACAGATAAGTCTATGTATTTTATCATGAGTGTTTACACTGTTCTTCGCTGCGTGTGCTTATTTTGGGGAATATAAGGAATTTACATTTTATCTTTCCTCTTTCCACCTATGGCCATTCTGTAAATAGGAAATTTGATTTGAGAGTCAATAACCATTTGGACTCATTCTATACAAATTTCTGTAGATTTTTAAAGGAATAATATTGCTAAACTAACACGCCATTCTCGCTTAGAAATATTGTCACTTGGTTTTACCCTTCCAATTCTTAGCAAATATATTCGTATTAGACTGCCAGGCACTACGAATTTCTCTAGTGGCTGTAACTCTCCTTCAGCGATTAACTAGCAGGTTCATAAATCACTGCTCAGAGAAAAGACCTACAGAGTGTTAAAAAAAAAATAACAAAGTCTCTTGCTAAACTCGTTTCGGAGCAAAGACAAATCAAACGCGTTTCTCACTCTGAAAAACTATAGAGAGGCTATCAGCTATTACATTATTCTTTCCTCTTCTATGAACTATCTTCAGACTATAATTTTGTATCTCTAAACTTATCAAATGAGACGTTTATTCTTATTCTTAAATCTCCCTAAATAAAAGAGCGGATTATGATCAGTATACAAAGTTAAAAGATGACTACTACGTACAAAGTTCCCAAAGTGTTTCAAGGCTGAAACTGAACTAAACAATTCCTTCTCAATAGTTGAATAATATTGCTGGTCTTTACTCAGTTTCTTTGAATAATACGCGACTTCTTGCAACAAGACAACTCCTGGGCGAATGTCACTGTCATCGATCGCTAAACTGAAATCCTTTCTTAAATCTGGCAATCATAGTACTGGCTTGTTGAATCATTACGGTGTTTAATTTACTGAAAGTTCCTATGCACTCGTCACCAGATACAAATCAACGTCCCTTCTTAGAGACATAAGATAAAGAAACACTTATTCCTGAAAAAATGGCCTTAAGGTTACGGAAATATAAAACCTTTCCGAGTAATCTCATGGCCTGCTTTTTAGTTGCTGAGATTGGGAAATTCACGATAGCATGTTTCCATATTTTATACATCTTGTCATGACCCACTTTCTTTGGATTTATGACAAGGTTCGCTTTTCCCTGGGGTGCAAGGACTTGGCTAATGTTCGTAAATATTCTTTCTAAGCTTCGGAGAATATTACAAGATCATCTAAATACACGGCTCAGTTTTCGATTTCATTCCAAACTTTATTAATCATTAACCTTTGAAAAGAATTAGCTGTGTTCTTTAGACCAAAAGACATAACTGGGTTCATAACTATCGAACGTTGTTATAAAAATGGACGCCTTCCTGGCCCGTATTTTTGGTCCCCTAACGGTTGTTGCGAAAGCTGAAAAAGTTTGGCTATGTGGGAGGATGGCAATTGAGTGCTGCTCCAGGAGGTATTTCATGAGGGCGTCACACACTACTGGGGTGTACTCCCGTACTGTTCAAGTCATGTCAGTAAACTTTGGCCAAATCAAGATTGTAAATTAATTTGGCATTTCCAGTTCAAAGTAATCGTCGTTCCTGGGAAGGAGGAAACTACCTTGCTCAGTTACACTGTTTACTTTTCTGAAATCAATACACAGCCTATCTGATACCTCCTCCTTTTTAACACGAACTACCGGAGAACGTGTCACTCTCGCTAGGAACTATCATATCATTATCTAGCATTTACTTAATTTCCTTTAGAACTGAATTTGCTTTGTTTAGGCTCAAATGATATGGACTTTGTCTAATGGGTTTTGGGTGCTGTTTTGGTATGCGATCTCATTCATGGCGTTATCTCATAAATTCATAATATATACTAAATAAAAAATGGAGTAATGACTCAAAAGTGTCACTAATTGTGAATCGTATATTTTATGGACACTTTTGAGTCATTGCTCCATTTTTTACTTAATATATATTTTGAATTTATGAGATTACGTCATAAATGAGATCGCATACCAAAATAGCACCGGGTTCTGTCCTGTAACTCAATATCATGCCCTAAAAATATCGGTTAAACCTAATTTATTTCTAACATTTTCTACGGGGATTTCTTTTGGATAACGAGTTAACAGATAGATATTTCCTTTTTTTCAGGAAAATGGTCATACCATTTCTGAAACGGTTCTCCTACCGGTGGAATATTACATAAAGGAGTCCTGGGAATTACTTGATTAGGTTAACCAACAATTTGACATTCGTGACAATTTAAAACAACTTTTCGCATCACTTCTCATCTTATGGGAAAAGTGCGTCCTACTTAAAGACTTGGAATTTTTTTCTACCCCTAAATGTCCTCAATCATGTGCTAATTTCAAAATTAATTCGCGAAGCTTCCTAAGGATTACTAAATGTTCGATAATCTCTCTGCGAAATGGCCTGGAACGAACATAACGATACAAAACTTAGTCTTTCAGACAAAACGTTTCCTTACACATTAATAGGTTCATAATCCAGCTTACATTAAAAAAATTTGAGCCAGTGTCTTATCCTCCCGGCAACTTAACTAGCTCATCCATATTCAAAATGTTAGTGCCTTAACCATGGCAGCAAGCATTACTTGAATCCACTACATCGATTATGTCTACTTCATTACTATTGACAGCTTCATCGCCAGCGTGGCTAACTGTCAACACCGATAGAGTCGGTCTTCTCATAACTCACGGACTCTAACCAACTCGTCCGAGTGCATGACTTAGTGCCGTTCGAATCCACGAACAAACTATGATTGTAGTCTACATCTGTATCCAAACCTAGTTACTATCATTTCAGGCCCTGGAACCTGACTCAAAATAGGATCCACATACTTAGATCTTGCTAAATCGTTACCGCCAATAATGTCAACGCCATCAATAGGCAACTCGTTTACTACCGCTAGTTAAGCAAAATTTGGAAAACAAATTGCCTGAAATTACATATAAAACAATACTATATAACAATTTAGTGAGATCAGTGTTACTGTATGGACATGATTCAATATCTAACAGATTTTGTAGATTTGAGAACAAAGTCCTCAGAAGAATGTTGGGAATGGAAATGCAGGGCAGGATTAGAAATGAAACTATAAGAGAGATTACTCGAGTGCCATTGGATGAAATCATGTTGAGGGACAGATGGAGATGGTTTGGACAATCTCTTTGCACTCCCCAAGAGAGATTAGTTTACCAAACTTTCAACTGGGCTCCACAAGGCACTAAAAAAGTTTGAAGACCCAGGCTTACATGGCTGAGGACTATGAAGCGTGAAGTACTATTGATTTAAAAGCTCAAGATAGAGAAGACTGGCGAAATCTAACCGAGACCCTTTGTGTCAATGGGCGTAGGCGGAAATGATTTATATATATATATATATATATATATATATATGTATATATATATATATATATATATATATATATATACATATATATATATATATATATATATATATATATATACATATATATATATATATATATATATATATATGTATATATATATATATATATATATATATATATATATATATATATATATATATAGCCACAGAAGGAAAAATTAAAAGACTTGATCGGAGTTAGTTTCTTCATTTTTCCTTCCGTGGCTATAATACATTTTCTGCTCATCACGTGTCAGATTTTGTGATTTCTACACACACACACACACTCACACAAACACATTATATATATATATATATATATATATATATATATATATATATATATATATATATATATATGTGTGTGTGTGTGTGTATATATATATATATATATATATATATATATATATATATATATATATATATATATATACGTATTCATTTGTTTTGTCTATTTACTCATTTTTATATGATTTTCGAGCAGCAAGTGTGCCGACACTAACTCTTCCTCCTTATCTATCATTCTTACATAAAAGAAATGCCGCCACAGGTGTTTTATCCCACTTTGCCGTTGTTTTGCAGCCAAACTACATATTCACCCGAGAGAATTTATCTGAATGTCATCGCACTTAATATCACGTATTCTGAATGTACACGCAAAAGAATAACTCATTTCATATACAATGGCTGACATCTGTTATCAGAGCGCTGATGCTATAGAACAATATTCAACCCAGCTGCTAACATACTAAGTTAGTATGTTGGCCTCATTAGACTCATTGCCACAGGCACCAGACCGTATGAGTAAGTGGTGAGATTTTCTTTTTCATAAACGTAAAGGTGAGAATTCTTTGCTCAATTTACCTTGTTTACCCGGGTTTCTCGTCAGTGTGAATATGAGCTGTCAAGATACCATCACCAGCAAATATTTGGAATTACGTATAGTTGTTCTTAATTTGGTTTCATTTCCTATATTGCTTTCGTTTTATCATAGTTCTTAGCGTATTTCCCTTTCCCAAGTCATTTTTGAAAACACTGCTGGCTGAAGCAGCGTTTAGAAGAGACAGAGGAAAGATTTTTTTTAGTCATATTGAGCAGCATTTAGAAGAGATAGAGGAAAGATGTTTTTTTTAGTCACATTAAGCAGCATTTAGAAGAGACAGAGGAAAGATGTTTCTTTTTTCGTAACATTAAACAGCTTCTGGAAGAGACAGGAAAGATGGTTTTTACTTTTAGAAGAGACAAAGGAAAGATGGTTTTTTTCGTAACATTAAGCAACTTTTAGAAAAGAGAGAGGAAAGATGGTTTTTACTTTGAGAAGACACAGATGAAAGATTGTTTTCACTTTTAGAGGAGACAGAGGAAAGATTTTTTTTTTCGTAATATTAAGCAGCTTTTAGAAAAGATAGAGGAAAGATGGTTTTTACTTTTAGAAGAGACAGAGGAAAGATGTTTTTTACTTTTAGAAGAGACAGAGGAAAGATTGTTTTTTTTTTCGTAACATTCAGCAGCTTTTAGAAGATACAGAGGAAAGATTTTTTTTTTTTTTTAGAAGAGACGGAGGAAATATGGTTGTTACTTTTAGAAGAGACAGAGGAAAGATGTTTTTTTTTTTCGTAACATTAAGCAGCTTTTAGAAGAGACAGGAGAAAGATTTTTTTTTTTTTTTTTTTTTTAGAAGAGACAGAGGAAAGATGGTTTTTACTTTTAGAAGAGACATAGGAAAGATAGTTTTTTTTCGTAACATTAAGCAGCTTTTAGAAGAGACAGAGGAAAGATGGTTTTTTCTTTGAGAAGAGACAGAGGAAAGATGGTTTTTACTTTGAGAAGAGACAGAGGAAAGATGGTTTTTTTCGTAACATTAAGCAGCTTTTAGAAGAGACAGAGGAAAGATGGTTTTTACTTTTAGAAGAGACAGAGGAAAGATGGTTTTTACTTTTAGAAGAGACAGAGGGAAGATGGTTTTTTTCGTAACATTAAGCAGCCTTTAGAAGAGACAGGAAAGATGGTTTTTTTTTTTTTCGTAACATTAAGCAGCTTTTAGGAGAGACAGAGGAAAGATGTTTTTTTTTTAATAACATTATTAGCGTTTTAATGCAAAGAATGATAAGAACGGGAAATCATTTTTTTATAATGTACATAATACAGAACATAGCCCCAATGGTAGTGCAATAATAATCATACTGCCATTCAGTTATATGTTCGCACCTGGCACGTTATATATCAAACAGATATATGTAGCATATGTATGTTTTTACGGGCGAAGAATAGGTATTACAATATTCTCTTCCGTATCTCGAGTATATGTACGTAGTGTTATGATAATTTCAGTGATAATAAAATTTTTAATGTTTTTAATTGAAAATTATTAGAATCATTACTATTTTTATGAAAGATAATATTATTATTAATGCTATTATTACTTTATTATTTTTCCGTATTAGGCAGCTATCTTTATTGGGACCTTTTGCTTTTTAACGTTCTGCTCTTCCAAGTGTAGTTCCAGCCTACTTATGATAATAATGATAATAATAATAATAATAATAATAATAATAATAATAATAATAATAATGTCAAAATTATGTCCTAGCCTCTATTCCCTATCTAATGACGACAATAAGCATTATTGCTCTTTATAGTATTTTATGTATATATATATATATATATATATATATATATATATATACATATATATATATATATATATATATCGAAATTTTGGCATTTAACCATGTTCGATCCTAAACTATTATCCATAAGTCCACCAAGCTGTAAATGGTACCCGTTTATAGCTAGATGAACTTGCTTGGGGTGGCTGGGATCGAACGCAGTTCCAAAGATTCACAGCTTGAACTCTCATGTCCAAGTCACGTGGACGATTTTTAAGCATTTCATTTGATTCGATTAATAGGACTGACGAATTGAGAGCGCACAGAGTATAATAAGTTCTCGGCCTATCAGACCGAGTTACAACGACCCATTATATATGCATTATACCTACATACACACACGCATATATATATATATATATATATATATATATATATATATATATATATATATATTTGTATGTAGATACATATATGTATGTATGTATGTATGTATGTATGTATGTATGTATGTATGTGTTTGTGTTTGTGTGCGCGTACGTGTAGGTATGAAGCCACGGCATAAATAGTTTTAAAAAACATGGAGTTAGTACCATCGTCTAATGACATCTCCGGATTCATAATGAGTCCAACGATGTCGTAGACGAAAGTATTGACTTCCATAAAAAAAAAATTTCACATCTTTTAAGGCTTGATACATATATTATGCTTATTATGTGCCAGTTGTCATGAATTTTATCCATATTTCTATACCTACATATGCATACAGTATATATATATATATATATATATATATATATATATATATATATATATATATATATATATATATATATATATATATATGTATATATGAGATCTGACTGATTGCAATAATTACATAGATATCACACTCTCTTTAGTTGTCATGAAAATATATACTATGCTCATTCTAAAGAGACTAGAGAGAAAGTTTGATGAATGAAAAGCTGAGAGATGAATAAGCAGGATTTCGAAAAGGTAGAAGTTGTGCTGACCAAATTTTAATTTTAAGACATGTTGTATAGCAAATTGGAGAATATAAAAATCCACTTTTGATGCCATTTGTGGACGATGGAAAAGCCTTTGATAGTGTGTACCCGGCCATTTTTATGGAGAGTCCTCCGTTATTATGGAATTCCTCTTAAATATGTAAATTTGATTAAGCCTTTCCAAGTGCAAAGTTAATGTTAATGGATTCCTATCAAAAGAATTCCCTGTGAACAGTGGAGCACTCCAAGGGAATGTGTGGCCACCTATGTTGTTTATCCTCAAGGATTTTTTAATATATGGAACAGTTTGGGATGGCGGAGAAGGATTGGACTATATTGGTAACAGGAAATTAGCGGAACTAGAGTATGCCGATGACGCTGTCCTTATCAACAAAACGACACAGGACTTACAAAGCTTGCTTACCAGAATGCATGAAATATCACATGAGGTTGAGTTCCTAAATAGAAGAAAGACAGAGATGATGAGAAAGGAATATGCAATGGAAGATGAAATATCATTGGAAGGATAAAGGATTAATGAGGTGGAATCATTTAAATATTTAGGAACTAGGATCTCTAATACTAGGTCTTTAGATTTGGAGTTTAATGAAAGATTGAAAAAAGCAGATTCTACGTTGGCTAGGTTAAGTAAAATTTGGAAATAAAATCCCCTGAAATTTACATAAAAAATCAGGCTATATTTCAGTTTAGTGAGATTGGTGTTACTGTATGGACATGAGTCATGGTATGACTATGAAACAATATCCAACAGATTTTGTACATCCGAGAACAAAGCCATCAGAAGGACAGGATTAGAAGTGAAACTATAAGAGATTTACAAGTGCCATATGTGGATGAGATCATGGTGAGGGGTAAATGGAGATGGATTGGGCATGCTCTTCGCACTCCCAAGGAGAGATTAATTCACAAAACTTCCAACTGGGCACCACAAGGCGCTAGAAGAGTAAGAAGAACCAGGCCTACATGGCTGAGGACTATAAAGAATGAAGTAGATGATGAATGGAGAAGTATTGATTTAAAAGTTCAGGATAGAGACGACTGGTGAAATCTAACTGAGACCCTTTGCTTGAATAGGCGTAGGAGGATATATATATATATATATATATATATATATATATATATATATATATATTATGGATCTTAAATTTTTGTGTTTTTCAGTACGGCTATGTGTATGTATATTTGGACTTACATACGTATTTATGCATATGTATGTATACTGTAAAGAATTAAGATTTCACAGGTAGGCCTATATAGAGAATATAAAAAAAACATTAGCGTACTTGACATGATAAGTAATAGTAATAGTCGCTGAATCATTAGTATTAATAGTGGCAGTGATAATAAATAGTATCACTACTATATCTATGATACTCTTATTCAACTGGATTAGGATATGTTTATAGCAGAGACGCATGCTACTCATAGATTGTTTCAAATGTAGAGATTTTATAGGCCTTTTGCTTTAATCAAAGTAGCTTTCTATTATTATTATTACCCAAACCGTCAAAATTGACGTCTAAGTATTTAAATATATATATATATATATATATATATATATATATATATATATATATATATATATGTATGTATATATGTGTGTATATATATATATATATATATATATATATATGTATATATACTATATATATATATACATATATATATATATATATATATATATATATATATATATATATGCTTACTCAGGCCCGTGCACACACACACATTTACACACACACATACACACACACATTCCACCCTCCCCATCTCCTCCCCTTTTCCAAACTATAACCTTTTGGTTCGGCAATTTGTAGGAGAATGTAGTTTCTGAGTGTACTTCTCAGGGTACCCCCCTCTCACCAAGGTATGACTACTCTTGCCCCCCCCCCCCCCCCCCGAGCGTGACAGGAAAGAAATATATATTTATATATACAGTCAGACTTGCTTTTTGTTATATAGAGGAGATTGTTATTATTATTATTATTAGTAGTAGTAGTAGTAGTAGTAGTAGTAGTAGTAGTAGTAGTAGTATTACATACCATCCGAAGTTAACCATGTGATCAAAACACTACACAGAAAGAGAACCAAAATAGGAAAAAAGAATGTTTAACGTATAACACCTGCATCACTTATATATACATATAATCACTTGTTTCCACAAAACAAACCTCATATCCCGTTAATGTTGAAATTACTTTATCCAAAACCTCCGTTGGCTAATAAAAAAAAAAAAAAGGAAAACGAATACTGATGATAAGGATAATTATCATTATCGTGTAGGGCACGTGGAATTACCAAACGATAAAAACAATCCTGAAGCCGTGTCGATTAATTACAGCACTGTGCCGACAACTAAAAGGGAGAAAACTAGGAAGTAAAGCGGTTAAGTAATATAGTCCGGTCCAAATGAGCATCTTTACATAACGTACTGAGGTTACTCGATAATTACAGAGTATATGGACACTCTCCGATACGGTAAATAAAAGCTTTAGTGTAAGTGTTAGATGAGGTCGTTGATATCATATGTCATCACGATAGGGAACGATGGCGTGTGGCGATGTGGTTACATAATACTTTCAGGTATTTATCCTGAGACTTGTTTATTTTTTATACTAGATGTCTTTTCTTATATATCTATGTAAGTAAGCTTCATTGTACCAAGTCTAGAAACAATGTACTAGAATCGATTTTATTTAATTGTTTTCTCAATGAAATTAGAATTAATCATCCAATCTCTTTGGAATTTTCTCAGGAAGATTGCCTTATACATACATATAACCTGAATTTTGTCAAATTTTGATAGGAAATTCATATATGGCAGAGACAGGTGGTTCTTGTTTCTTATTAATCAGTAGGCTGCAACAAATAGCTCATCATATACCTCAGAACTTTGAAATTTCAATTATATTTTTCGTTAATTCATCGGTTAGTCGAATGGATAAATTAATGCCTTACCTCAGTCCAGGACTGAAGAATAGAGAAAACGAAGGAATCTGTATAAGTGAAGGTCCAAATCCTGAAAAATGAAAAATAAATACAATTCTAAAGTTGGTAGACGATGGAAAGTAACCACTGATTAGTTCAAGCTCTCTGCGTCGAAACTTGGCATTCTTTTCCTACTTCTCTTTTTCTTTATTGGCAAACTCTCTACTCAGAGAAGATCTTTCCCTTTCACCGTGGTTAAGCCACACTCCTCTGGTTTTCCATTCATTTGAAGTCTTTTTAACTGCAGTTGTAGTCTAGAAAAGGCATTTGGATTGCCCGTTGCGTTGACATACACGTGCAAGACAATAAGCAGCAAGCAAGCATTCTATGTTACATCGTTAGCCAGTTATCCCATGTTATCCTTACATTAAGGGGTCGGTTGCTTGATACCAGTAGGATATATTACCGTAAAAGTCATATTTACAAAAATGAGTCTTGAAGATGTGACAAAAAAAAAGAAAAAAAAAGGAGACAATGATTATTAAGTCATCCAAGTCATGGATAATTATCAATGAAATCAGTTTAAAGAATAAAGTGCAAAGTGGTATGTGTGACAAATAATATATATATATATATATATATATATATATATATATATATATATATATATATATATATATATATATATATATATATATATATATATACAGTATATATATATATATATATATATATATATATATATATACATATATATATATATATATATATATATATATATATATATATATATATATATATTTTAAGAAAATGCACAGTGGTCATGAGTATGTCCAGCCGTCATTATCTATATTAAAAACAGAATGGTAGGCTAATTCACTCTGGCTGTTTTTCTTTATACCTTAAACTTTCACGCAGTTATCTACAACTTTTCGAGTTTCAATCAAATCTATAGGAATAAGAATTTTCCTTTTCTTATTTACTGCACTCTTTATTAAATTAGCTTCAAGACCTAATTCAAACGATAAAGTAACCAATATACAACTACTATATATATTATATTGAACAGGACATAATAACCAGAAACAGCTGTATTTGAAGGTCAACGCTCCTGACAATCTCTCCCCGTCAATTTCAGATTTGTTAGTCATTATTATCCCCACATTTGCAACAAGGTTAACTGATGGTGGCTTTGGAGGGTTTCAAACCAAAAATAGATCAATTGAGGATGCTTTTTTTTTTCTTTTTTTCTTTTCTTTTTTTCATAGGCAACTTCTCCTTGCTCAACAGTAAAAAGATTAGCCTATACAAGCCCTGGGAGAAAGGCTACTGTATCTCAGGCAAATTTTAATCGCAACCAATCTTGTGAATTGCAGGGCTACAATAAAAATGTTTTTTACTTCTTAATGGAAATTGTAGAGTATAAAGACAATTCCTTTCATCTGCATAATCGCAAAAATAGTTTTATTCTAGTCTCTCTCTCTCTCTCTCTCTCTCTCTCTCTCTCTCTCTCTCTCTCTCTCTCTCTTATATACTATTTCTTTAGTTCTTAATGGAATTTTTAAAAAAATATTTGAAAATAGGGATTTTTTACATGAAAATAATTTATTTCATCGGCATAATCACAATTTCCTTTATTCTAGTCTTTCCTTATATATATTATTACCAGTGCTACGTAAGATTTCGAAAAAAAAATTATAAATGCTTTAATCATCCTATTTCGAAAGGTAAAATATTTCCAATAGTCCTGTTATGCTACGAAACCATTTCCTGACATTAAGCCACATATCGTGCCTCGTTACAGGTGCACCAAGATAGCACCCCCTCCAATCGGTCTTGATATCTTTTTAATGGAGCCACTGATCCGTAAAATGCTATAAAATAATTTACATGGGTGTTAAATCCCATTAATATATTGAACATTTTACGACCCTCAGATATTTTTAATCATTGATCTGACTTGCATGAAATAGTGCAACCGTATGAAGCGTAGGCCTATAAAAAAAAAATTCTATATTCCTTTTATGAGGAAATT
This sequence comes from Palaemon carinicauda, assembly GCF_036898095.1. NCBI lineage: Eukaryota > Metazoa > Arthropoda > Malacostraca > Decapoda > Palaemonidae > Palaemon > Palaemon carinicauda. Next base: position 172,207,892 of record NC_090729.1, on the reverse strand, counting down.
GAAGAAAAGTGGGAGATTGTGTGTGATATAATTAAGTGAAAGTCCAACTATATTACCACTATTGCAATTTTTAATCAAGGATGGTTTTCTCATTGAAACATATTTGCACATTCACTGATCAGAAACATTAGTCCTAATTAATCATTCGTCGATAACTTGATTCATGTGAAACAATAAATGAAATATAAAAAAGATAATGTTTAGAGAGAGAGAGAGAGAGAGAGAGAGAGAGAGAGAGAGAGAGAGAGAGAGAGGGGTGAATTTATGTGGAGTAAGATATTGATAGAAATTACATATGAATAGAATTATCGACATTAACAAATGAATTCACGGAAGCTTGAGATACATTAAGGTAATATCGAATGGCGCTTTCAAGTAGCACAAATCTACACTGATGATGACACTTGTTAAACGACCCAAAGAAGGATTGAGAAACATCAAAAGACAACTGGGCTGCAATATTTTAGCGACACCACTACACTGTCGATCAGGGACATTAAACATGGTTGGTCTTTGAATGGGTGACCATTAATGCCTAACGCTATTATTTAATCTCCAGTGACGAAAACTGGAACTTGCAACAGATAGACAATAGGGGAATGGCTGGGAGCTATGGGGGACAGTGAAGTCCAGAATTTTAGAATTTATATGGAGCCCTCCATTTAAGAAATTGCAATTCAAAGTTGGGCAGAGGAGTTCCTGGTACGCCTCGCTCGGAAGAATTGCACCATGTCACACCCTAACTGTGCGGAGAGTTCGTGTGTGTAGCCCTGCCGATCACTGATGCCATCTCTCCCTACATTTATCTGTTTGTTTACTCGACCCACAATAATGGTGTGACAGGCTGCACTTCCTCAGAGTCTGTTGTGCCAGGAATTCATGTGCCCAACTGTACATCTGAAGACCTGTTTTCTCCCACTCTGTGACTGCATTAGTCTACGGA
>NC_090729.1:172194449-172201949 GCF_036898095.1 Palaemon carinicauda | reverse complement strand
TTTAGCATTTGTTTGTCGAGAGTAATAAACAATTATCCTTTTAATTTAATTGCATTTTGTTGACGTTGTTGTACTTGTCGATCTTATACTGTAAGAAATAAGTGTTTTTTGCTGTTATTTTTACGATTTTTTTTATCAATGCTGTACTGTTTTTGTTGTTTTTATCATTATTGTTATTAATATTATTCTTATTAATACGCTTATTGTTGCTGTTCGATCTTTCCTTTTCACCTGAATACATATAAAGAACCGTCTATTGCATCATCTTTATATTTTTGTAAATGTATTCCGGTGATATAATGCACATTGTTAGATATAGTATTATTATTATTATTATTATTATTATTATTACTATTATTATTATTGTTGTTATTATTATTATTATTATTATTATTATTATTATTATTATTGTTGTTGTTGTTGTTGTTGTTGTTGTCAAATAAGGATTTTTGTCGGGTTTCATGACGTTTGTTTTGACACCAGTATATAATATAAATCCATCTGTTACTCAGTACTAAAGACTTTAAACTTATCTCCATCATAATCTAGACTTCGCCAAAACTGTCACAGACCGTTGATTACATATTTCATATCCCATACTTACGCCGCACATTAATTTAGGAGAAAAAATAAAACATACATGAATAACTATTATTATTCGTCACTGAAAAAAAAAGATGAACAAAATTAAAAAGGAAATTAGAACAAAAACTTTGTCCCACGTCTCCATGCTTGATTATCTTATCTCAACAGCAGAAGGCGGAGAAGGGGACCAATTTGGCACCCAGGATGCCACCGCTGGCACTCCGCATAAATAAGCAGCAGGAACCAGACGTATCGCGGAACTAACAGATAGTCAAGACCTGCAGACCCTTTTAAACCCTATTAATTATGATGCCCGTTATCTCCCTGATGATTTTCAAGTGGCACCGACCCTCAGGCGATGATGGAAAATGGTGACACCGGAATCAAAACAAACTGCCACCCCGGGCGAGCCACTTCAGCCTTTACCTCTTTCTATTTCGCCACTTCAGTTGTTACCTTTTCGTATCGCCCTGATGTCCCCCCCAATATCACACCTTTGCCCGTAACGACCCCCTGCCCCCAGCCCGTGTCCTTTCGATGGCGATCTTGGCTTTCGTGGTTCGTTCATAAGGTTATTTACAGCGGCGTTATCGGGTCGCGCCTTGAGATGCCAGATGCTGGGGGGGGGGGGGGGGGGAGCTTCTGTGGATGTGCTAAACCTCTTCATCGCTTTTCACTCTATTTCTTCCTTTTCCATTTATTTCTTCTTCTTCTTCTTCTTCTTCTTCTTCTTCTGCTCAGTTCTTATCCTCCATTTCTTTCCTTCTCCTATTCTTCCCCATCTCCCTCGGCCACTTCTTCATGCTTAAGAGCTGTGATGGCCTATTGCAAACGTCCCTGCCTGGTGATCACCAGACTGGGATTCGAGTCCCGCTCAAACTCGATAGTGTCTGCAGACTCACCAGACTTGTGAACTAAGGGGGGTTGGGTTTGGGGGACCCTATAGGTTTACCCGCTGAGTCATCAGCAGTCATTGCCTGGCCCTCTCTGGTTCTCACTTGGTTGGAGAGGGGCTTGGCTGTAGGGCGTTGATCACATTGTGTATATAAGGTCAGTTTCTACAGCATTGTCACTGTCCATTGCCTTTGCCAATCATTGGTGATAATCAAATGGAGAAGAAAATATCTTGGGTTCCCTAGACTATAAATGGTATATTGATAGTCCCCTTACATCCGTAATTTTTTATATATAAGTAAAACACTTACTTAGAAGAAAAAGTAATGTCGCCATGATAACTCATGAGATACTCCTAATAACCCTTGATTAACGACACTGCAAACCTGCCGTTATTCAGAGGAAACTTGAACGCTGACAGCATGACGATACAGTACTCGGGAGTATTTTCTTCATGTATCTAGTGCTCATTGGCGTATGCTAAATGGCAGAGTTCTTCTGGTTACTGATATCTCCGTAGCTCGCCAGTATGCTTAATGTAGCAGATTGCAACCTACATGTAAATAAACACTTTACACTAACGATGCCCGTATAAATAGGAACGTAATCGTTACAATAACTAATTAACTAATTAGTATTCTTGTATTAATTGAGAATGTCAAGAATTATGATCAAGATATGTTATAGAATAAAAAAAAACATAAAAAAGGAAAAATAGAAAGAAATAATGGTTGTTGAAGTGGTACCGAATCCTTTTGCCATTTCTTTAAAAATTCATTGCCTAGAACGTGTAATACATGTCATTTACCAAGGTTGAGAATACCCCGGTCGTATGTATTTTGAAATAGATTTGTTCTGAGCTTTTTCCGATCAGAAGAATTGGAGCCAGACGGAGTCAGCTCTCATCAATTCTTTTTTTGGTTCCAGAGAATACAGTCGTTTGAATACTATATACAGTAGGACACAGAAGTCTCCGGCATTCCTTGCTCCAAAGAGGTGCACCCTCTCACACCCTTACTTTGCGGCCAGTAACAAAATAGATAGTGTTGGTAGATGTGGCAGAGGTCGTGGGCAGGGTTAAACCCATGAACTATCTTCGTAGCAAGGGTGTGGCTAGGTGTACTTCTTCAGAGCGAGGTGTACCAGGAATTCCTGTGTCTAACTGTACCTGTTTGATTTTTAAGGTTAACAGAAGAGAGATTTTAACAAAGCATGTCCATCTATCTGTCTTAGAACCTGAGTACTCTCGCACAGTAGGCGTTAGTCCTATTGATTGTGCAATGAGATCCATTTACAAATACACATATGTATATATACTGTATATATATATATATATATATATATATATATATATATATATATATACATATATATATATATATATATGTGTGTGTGTATAGATTATGTATAAATATATACATATACAGATGTGTATATATAGCGAATACATATAACCCAGAGGAGTCATTAGATCAGCTAGTTGATAGTGAGGTTTAGTAAAACCATACTCAATGCAGCGAGAAAGGGCTGATAGAGGAGGCCCCTGGCTTTCAATGGATTCCCCCACTTATGCCAAATATCTAATGATAAAAAGCTTGGCTTCCTTTTTCAACCCTGCTCCACCTCCTTACCCTCTGTCTCTGTCTTTCCTTTTCTTTCTTTTTTTTTATAAATTGGTATATTTCCGAAGTTATTATAACTTTGGTTCCACACTACAAAAGATGTAAAATTCAAGGCATGTTTTCTGTATAAGAGTTTCCTTCAATCCTGAATGTGCCCTATGAGAGGGGGCCCTCCTATGCTCATATACCAAACGTTATCAATACACAAATTGTGACACGCTCACTCACTATTGCGATGAACCAATCCCCTGCTTCAAGCTCGCCATATGACCACCTTCAAAACCAAGCTAACGCAGTTATCTACAACGTGAACAGGTACTTCCTTGAAGAAAATACAAATAGAGAGAGGAAAAAATTGGAAATACACCAATTAATGTGGAAACAGAGAGAGATAGAAAGAAAGAAAGAAAGGGGCAGAGAGTAAGATGTTGGAGAGCAGGCCGATGATGTGTGGAGTCGTGGCATCAGTGGGAGAAGTCGTTTCAAAGCAAATGCTTTCCCCTTTCAGTCATTTTTCACTGCACTGAGTATAGCTGGTTTGTACGACAATGGTCTCAACAGCAAACTCATTAAAGACTGTGATACTTGAATTCCATTTTCTTTTATGGTCCATGCTGGTATTACTGATGACAACTATGCCATTGAAGGGTCTAGGAGTTCGATGCCAATGTGGAATAGAGAATTATTTCCATTGCACATGTTAAAGTTTTGATTTCCATCAAATGTTCCTTTAGTACGAGTAGGTAAATTTGAATTTAATGGTATCAGTTGGGTCAGCTGGCAGACTGAGAAATTGGGTAAAAGTTGCTGGTGTGTAAGACAGGGATTTAGCCAGGTAACTCTTGAAGTACAGCTGTACTTAGTTTTAATACTTCTTCTATGGCTTCTACTCCTCTTTCAATGATCTAAGGTTCGATCACAACATGAGGGAGAAATTTACAATTATTGCAGACGATATCGTGCGTTGATTTCTATTTCATACACACACACTTGCACACACACATATATATATATATATATATATATATATATATATATATATATATATACATAGTCTATACACACACACACACACACACACATATATATATATATATATATATATATATATATATATATATATATATATTAGTGTTGTGTGTGCCCTAGATTCCTAATCATTTAATTTTCGTCAGCTCCACTTGTTGTCATACTAAGTTTGATACAAACGGTGATAACCTGAGAGGTAGGAGCTCCTTCAGAATCTCGAAGGCCCCATTGGAGTTCTTCAACATCCCACAAAAGCATTAAGACACGAGCTTACAACGACGAGGCTGAGAGGAACGTTAAATCTTGGTCTCTACGAGGCTCAAGACAGTCGTAGGAGTTTCAAGGACCAGCTAAGACTTGACACGATAGGAGATAGCGAAAAAAAAAAAAAAAACCACTTGAGGGGGCCTCGCTCGCTTGCAGAACCTTCTCGTCCACTAATATAGCAGTTGCGGCTTTTAAGCCGTCAGTGACTCACGATCATCGAAGAACGTCGTTCTATTTTTCCTTTTCTTATATGGCATATTAGATGTATATCCCCTATATAATAAAGAGCAAGTGTCTGGTTATATATGTGATATATATCTATATATATATACATATATATATATGTATATATATATATATATACATATATATATATATATGTATATATATATATATATATATATATATATATATATATATATATATATATATATATATTCACGCTCAGCTTTCCTTGTCCCTCGGATAAGAGGACGGGGGAATAGTCATACCCTAGCTGCATGTGCTTACTTATGTCTAAATATTTAGGAGTCATTTTTGACGGATCGTGTACACTAGCGTGTATGTGTGTGCACACACATATATATATATATATATATATATATATATATATATATATATATATATGTGTGTGTGTGTGTGTGTGTGTGTGTGTACCTATCTATATTATTTTCCATGAAACCGGATCTAGTCAATGGCGCACTCATCCTGTGCAATAAAAGAAAACTTCCATGTCATTAGTTACTGAATACTCTTCCACAAAAGGCTCGTCGGTAGTTCTTCATATGCCTCCAGGATATTAAGTTCCTTCCTTTTCAAAAAGGCCTTTCACTTAATCTACTCGACCCATTCTCGGACCCCCCTTTCCTCTTACCTTTTAGTACTTCTAAATTATACACTTTTTCTTTTTGCTAGCATATTGTTATTCATTCTTTTCACATGACCAAACAACCAAAAGCTATTCTGATATGTCCTTGGACTTATGCTAACCATGCAACATATAACTATATTTCTAACACTGCCAGTTCTTTTCACATAATCTCTAGACTCTCTAGAACCTCTAGAGTACTTCTTTTCATTCCCCTTTTGCTTCTACACTTTACTTCGATATAGGAGAGGTGGTTAAAAAAGATTCATGCATCACCATCTTGAATTCTACAGACAATTCTAGTATATTACTAAACTTCGCCGCACATCCTGCTTCCTTTCTTGTTACTTCTAGTCTTTGACTCACGTCATTTCTCATTTTGCTATCTTTTGTTATATTTACTCTTACTAATGAACCAATAGCTTCTATTCATCTATCGTCCGTACTGACATACATTATTAAATCATCCTGGTTTCCATTTATCCTCACTATCTCTCGTTTACCTCAAACGCAATCACTCTTTGTCCTTCCCATCCATACATATTCTTCTTTTCCTTTCCGTCAGAGTATGTTCCATAAAAACCGCTTTCTTTCCTTGAACAAATCATCTATTAAATATCTCGTATCATCTGGACCAGATCCTTACACATTCCATTTGCATTTAAGTTTAGTATAGGAAAGGGTAAGGGACTTCAAACCCCATGCCTCGTCACCCCACGTAGATTGTTGAGGATGCAATTATTTCCTTTTCCCAAAATCCTACAGGAGAGACATTATAATTGTCATTGCCCCACAGAAGAGAAGGTTCGTCAGTCAGATAGGATGCTCTTCTGTCTTGAAATATCATTTATCTGTCCATAAAACCATTGACACTTCCTGGGACAGCCAGTATCCAGCTTGCACCACTACCTCAGGAATATTCCTCAAAATAGACTGAAGTGGCGTACCGTTGTCCTTTAGATTGAAACCTGTCTCTGGAGGCCTAGCTCCCGTTTTGTGAAGCAGCTTAATCTCTTGTATAAACGTCAAAGGCGGTACAGGGTTAAGTGGTACAGCAATTAGCTCACGTTTGATAATTTTGTCACTCATGGCCAACTGTCTATTTAGCTGCACGTGTGTACCAGCCGAGAGGGAAAAAATGGCATGTGTCTAGCAACTTTGCCTCTAAAGACTTGCTGAAAACCATAAAATTGTACACTTGTGATGAAAAACCCCTCCAAAGTCAATCAAGATGTATGATTAATACGCAAAAGGTGTCGGTTATATTTCACCAGTCGTCTCTATCTTGAGGTTTTAAAGCAATGCTTCTCCATTCATCATCTCCTACTTCACATTTCATAGTCCTCAGCCATGTAGGCCTGGGTCTTCCAACTCTTCTAGTGCCTTGTGGAACCCAGTTAAAAGTTTGGTGAACTAGATAATCTCTCTTGGGGAGTGCGAAGAGCATGCTCAAAAAATCTCCATCTACCCCTCACCATGATCTCATCCACTTATGGCACTCGAGTAATCTATCTTATAGTTTCATTTCTAATCTTGTCCTGCCATTTAACTCCCAATATTCTTCTGAGGACTTTGTTCTCAAATCTACAAAATCTGTTGGATATTGTTTCATTGTCATAACACGACTCATGTCCATACAGTAACACCGATCTCACTAAACTGATATATAGCGTGACTTTATAAGTAATTTCAGGCGATTTGATTTCCAAATTTTACTTAACCTAGCATTGTCTGATTTGCGTTTATCAATCTTTTTATTAAACTCCAGCTTTAAAGATCCTGTACTAGAGATCATAGTTCCTAAATATTTAAATGATCCCACCCCATTAAACCTTTATCCTCCCGATTATATTTCATCTTCCATTGCATATTCCTTTCTCACCATCGCTGTCTTTTCTCACCATCGCTGTCGTTTTTTTTTCTTGTTTTTTTTTTACTTAAATTTGGGTCTCAAGTGCTTTATTGCTTTATATTTATATCATATTTTCGTTCCGATTCTGTCACTTAATAATACATACTTTATAAAGATTCTAGAAGTTTTATTCCCTAAACGGGTAGTTGAATTGATAGAACTTCAAAAGTTCAAACTTGCAGCAAATTGTTTTTTTTTATGTTGCATAGGCTGACATAAGTATTATAGTCTATTTATGATAAATCTGTTTTGATGTTGTTACTGTTTTTAAAATATTTTAATTCAATAGTTCATTATTCCTGCTGGAGCCCTTGGGCTTACAG
>NC_090729.1:172181949-172186949 GCF_036898095.1 Palaemon carinicauda | reverse complement strand
GCTAAGCTCTACCAAGTAGCTTACACTATTGTTAGGCTTTATGCTACATTGAGCTTATATATGTGAGTAATTTTTCTATCAATAAAAAAATAGCAGTCCTACAATAATTTTATATAAACTTGCGACGTGGAATTGGTTTATGCCACTTGATAGTAAAAAGTGAAATCAGGGTATTATTAATATATTTAGTAAAGGTGACAAGTAAGCTTTAGGGGTAGCTGAAAGACAGGGGTTTATATTATAATGTCATGAAAATGGCGAGACAGGTCGAAGAGTACAGATGTGATAACGCTAGGATTTAAATTAAGTTAAGCGCAACGCCAGGAAAGTTTTTTTTTTTAAGTTAATCTTGGCATAAGAAGATGGAGAAGAAACTTTCTGGGAGAGCAGATCGAGTAGAAACTTTCTGGGAGAGCAGATAGAGTAGAAACTTTCTGGGAAAGCAGATAGAGAAGAAACTTTCTGGGAGAGCAGATAGAGAAGAAACTTTCTGGGAGAGCACATAGAGTAGAAACTTTCTGTGAGAGCCAGAATGTGTTTGGGTAGGTATGGACGATGACAGTGTGGTTGGGCTAGGGGATTTAAATGTAAAAATTGACGTGAGAAAAAAGCAATGACGTAGTTGATGCATAGGTAGTTCAAGTAAATGAAAATGGGAGTTTCCTAGTAATTGGTAGTGCCCTTCCTCGTGAGATACACTGAAGACATTAGTGAAGGTTTTTTTGCAGTTTCTTCGGCCTCTAGCTGCACCCAATGTTTTGTTTTACTTTACCTCTGCTCCAGCTTCCTTTTCTTTTCCAAATACAACTTTTACTGAATAAATACAGGGTTTTCTCCCGGTAACTTGCCACTGGGATCAGGAAGGCCATTCACTACCGATAAGTCATATGGCGTTGAAGATCTTGAGTCTTGTGAAAATGTATGGAATTGACATGGTTGTAGGAAGTACATTGTTATAGGTATAACTCAGGACATGTTTACATGAAAAAAATTCAACAAAGATTTTATGATTTTTTTAATTTAGCTTTTATTTTTTCTTCTAATTAATTTATTAAAGAAAATTTGTGAAGACTAGATAATGGTGAAACGATTGGCAACATTGGTCTGGCATAAATAGGATGATGGGTTTTCCCAGTGATATTACTTCTATAAAGATATCTATCCACTTTTTTAATGCTACTGTGTCTTTGCTTTTTGTTACTATGCAACCAAATTCTGTTTCTAGAATTAATTTGAATTAAATGATGATAAAACAGAATGTATGTTCTTTGGCACAAAGGTGGCTTTGAAGAATTACCAGTTAATTCAAAGTATAAAAATTGGTGATGCTGATGTTGGGATTGTGCCTGTTGTGAAAAATTTGGGTGTACTGATAGACTGTAATTTGTCAATGAGGGACCAAATTGTGAACACAGTGAAAGTGTGTAACTATCACCTGAGAAACATAGCATTTATTAGAAAATATTTAACAGAGGGCAGTACAAAAATTTTAGTGATGAGTCATGTAATATCAAGGCTTGATTATTGCAATTCTCTGTACTACAAATTGCCCAATACACTACTAAGAAAGCTTCAAAATGTGCAAAACCGGGCGGCTAGACTGATAAAAGGCATTAAACTAAGGGAGAGAATAACTCCTGCATTGATCGATCTACATTGGTTACCTGTTAAGGCTAGAATTGAATTTAAAATTTGCTTGTTGACTCACAAAGCACTTACAAGTGATAAGCCTAAATATCTTCGTGATTGCTTGGTCCCCTACCCTGAAGCTACCAGCGCTGCTGTAAGAGTTAGACATGCTGATGACCCACATAGACTATTCGAAATTAGTGTGAATCATGCAATAGGAGGAAGAACGTTCAGTTATGCTGCACCGAGACTCTTTAACGACCTTCCACTCGATGTCAAGAATAGCAATAATGTGGCAGCTTTCAAGAAAAACCTGAAGACTTATCTTTTTAGAAAGTGTTATAATGGTGACCTGAAAACTATTAAGCCTGAATACAAATGCTAGCGAAATAACTGATAACGATACAGAGCAAAATATTAACTGGAAAGAAATTATTTTTTCACACACCAAGGCCCGCCTGAACAGACCTTTAGTGTTTGGTGGAGGGCGAGAAATAAACCCCTAAAAGTAAAAGTAAAAGTAAGTATTTTATTATAAACCGGAATGGATACTTTTATTTCATTAAATAAGCTTGGAATAATTGAAGGATTTATATGCTAGAATTTTATAATTTCTCATTTATCAAAAGAGCCTATCAAACAAACAAACATGCAAACCTTAGGCCAGCTACTTAGGTCTAAGTCGTATTTCAAGGATTGCTCTGCTAAAGCTCATTGGAAATCATTAGGTTAGAAATACAACCTAACCTTGTAAATATCTGGTATCTTATTCCCATGCTTAGCAGCAATGTTAAGTGAGAAGTAGGCAAACTTTGAAACTCTAAAGGGTGAAAGCTTTTCCTGAAATTGATAGAAAGTAGTCTCCTACTGTAATACCCCATTTTCTTAATTTCTTTCTCTAATCTGTCTCAGAACGTTGTAAGAATATTCACGAATATTATTTGAGCTTGTATATCCAATTAGCCTATTCATTTACTTCGTTTCCAGTGTGACACTTTTGTTTGAATAGCAGGAGGTACTATTCTTTAACTTTCTCTTTCAAACTTTATTATTACCGAGAAGTAACTCATTGGCTTGAAATACAGTATAGTATATTCTGGGACATTCGTCAACTTACACAAACTTCAAGTCCTTTTTTAACTGGAGAGCATTAAAGCTGCAGATATTAGCAATATCCTCCTTAACTTTATCATTAAGGAGCAGCAGCTGATTGGCTACATAGAAAACATTCTATCAACTTGTATGTTGCAAGGGCACCGGCACATAACCTCAATGATGATGATAAACTTGCAGACGTTCTTGCAGAAGTGGGCCCGTCTCGAAAGAGAAAGAGTCAGACCAGCAACATTGACGCAGTATTTTACGTTTGATTTTATCTGGTAAGCGCCCTCGCTTGAGTGAATTACCTTTATCTACAATGGGGGCTTCTTTTATGAATCTTGCAAAGGAGGGGCTTATGGAGGAATTTACGATGGGGAGTCGTCCAAGGGCACTGGCTGTCCCAAATAATGTTATTTGAATGAATGATTTACGATTGAACTAAACTAGTGTTCATAAACTGATTTTGTTAAGACATTATATGGTTCAAGTGTCCTTGCCAGAGAGAGAGAGAGAGAGAGAGAGAGAGAGAGAGAGAGAGAGAGAGAGGATGAGCTTCTATTATTCCTTTAATATCTTTCCTACGCGTTCTGAACTAATTGTTTTTAAATTTGCAGCTCTCCAAATGACTGACTTGATTTCAGTAAAATACTCACACTGGATATAAGAATAAGACTAGCTTGTTTTTTTGTTTTTTTCCCGAAAACCGAAAAAAGGCTATTTTGCTTATTTTCTTGAAAAGCGAAAAAAGGTTATTTTGCCGATTTTATTTAGTCCGGTTCCTTATTTTCTTTCCAGGAACTTTTCATATCCTTGGTTTCATTACCTGGCTTAGAAAGTCTTAAATTTTGAGAACTAATATTAACTTAATTAGGTTTTGGAAAGAAGTATATCAGGCTTTCCTAAAGGTCATTATCTGATTTAATTTGTCAATGGCTTAAAAGATCCTATAATGGCCAAGGAATTTGTGACTTTTTTCCAATTTTAAGCATTAGAACAGGCTTTTTGATTTTTCACATCACTTTGTTTTAAGAGAATCCTGACTTCTCAAAATTTGAAGATACCAAATTTTGTATAGATTCATAAGAACCAATAACTTTTCTTTCATACTATTTCAATTGATATAATCTTTTGAATTTTTTGTATATAATTTTGGTTAAAAAGAATCTTTGTAGACCTAAAGAACTGCTAAACGTATTTAAATTTCATTAAAATTGTAATAGTGCTTTTGAAGAACCAGCAAATTTTCATTCTATTTTTTCTGAGAAAAAATCCAAAATTCACGATCAGTTTCTAGAAAATCTCTATAAATTCCTGAGAGAAGTAAGCACATCCAAGTAATTGGCGCTCGAAGAATTTTAGCATTATTCAGAACCCTCGTATCATATTACTTCGATCTGATAAAACACTGAACACTAAGAAAGAGTATCTTTGAAATAAAATCTTGTGATATTTAAAGTATTGACGTTTATAAATAGATTTTTTAAGTGGGATTCTGAGTGTAGTAAGACAATGTTGGAATCATTAATATTGTCGTGATCTTCCTCGAAGCAGGTTAACACTTAGATGAATAAAACCAAGGTCTATATATGTTTAGACATTGAATACAAGTATATCTAATATATCGTCTATCATGTATAGACTGTTTTCATATGTTGATAAGAAAATAAGTTCTGTTAAATTTCTTTTCTTTTCTGCTACATCCATAAGTCTTTTTTTTTTCTATCTCTCCTATAAGCACGCAAACACAAACAAAATATCACACATTCATATTCATCCTCAAGAGGAAAAAGCAAAAATCGTATTGCTGAAGCTATTCCTTCTATTGAATGAATTACGAAAGGTCTTTTAGAGCGTAGGGTTCCCTGCAGTATAGGACTTGAAAAGTAGCCTTTAAAGTAAAAGTAAAGTAAAAAATAAGTAATAAATGTTATATTACATCTCTCTCTCTCTCTCTCTCTCTCTCTCTCTCTCTCTCTCTCTCTCTCTCTCTCTCTCTCTCTGTCAAAACGCACACGTAGGCTTCTCACCTCAAGCCAAAAACGCGCTACTGAAGTTGGCGCTGTACGCCCCTGCGAGTACCGTTTTGTGCTGGCCTGCGAGAGTGGAATGTCTACCCAGATAGCATCAGCAAGAGTTTTGTGAGCAGTGGCTCCCCTGTAGGGACGCCCCCCGGCGGGCTTGAATGGCAGGGAGGTCTCCGGAGCTACACCCCAAGAATATTATTTGATTGATTGGTTTAGGTGGACAAAGGTGTGATGGTAGGGCCGTGG
>NC_090729.1:172171949-172176949 GCF_036898095.1 Palaemon carinicauda | reverse complement strand
ATCACATAAGTATTTGGAGGATATTGTTGCGTGGTGTCTGCATAGTGGTGAACATTTTTTCCCAAGTGTGTAAACTAAAAAGTAGTTAATGTGGTGGTAATGTTGCTGCACAGAGCTTCATCCGCGATTCATCAGTTGAAGTAGGAATCGGGTAATAACTATCGGGTTGTTCTTTTTGTGAGTGAAAATAGAAGGTAGAAATAAAGGAAAAACTAAAAAACAAATGTTCTCGCACACTCGGACCATTTTTTTTAAATTGAAGAACCTAATTATATTTAACAATTTATTCTTAAATACCTTAATTATTTGTTTATACGTGTGCTGTTGACTAAATATTTATTTGATTTCCTAACATGCTGTTGAATGTCAAAGCTTGAATTGAATGTGGAAAGGAAATATACCTAAATGTTATTTTTGCTATTAATAACCCTTGGGAGCGCATGCGCGGGAGTTATTCTAAAACGTCACGTTTGTAAGCGATCAGGGGGGAGTGGGGATTAATCCCCACGGGGCGAACTGATGAGACACACACACATGCTTGATACTCTCCATGTGTACCTTGTGACCTTTGTTGACCTCGGATTTCCAACTAACGTCTTTGAGGGTTTCATCGGTGGCGATTTGGTTTAGTGAATGTCTTTGCATTTGCCGCTATTTCGAGAGCATCTGGACTATGTTGTAATCTTTGCAGTTGTGTATGTTCTTGTTTTGCTTTGCGTGATTACCTGTAAGGGACACTGCGCTGAAATTAAATGTAATTATTATTATTATTATTATTATTATTATTATTATTATTATTATTATTATTATTATACGTTTCTCGTCAAAACCAATGAACACTCACACAGATTCAACCCCTCCCACGCACTCCCCCTTTCCTATCTTTAACCCACTGATTAAGCAGTTTGTGGGAGATTGTGGTTTTCGAATGTACCTCTGGGTACTACCTCCTACCAGAGTATGACTACTCCCTGCCCCTTACCTGAGGGATGGGTTGAGACCATCTCAGCGTGACAGGAAAGAAATATATATATATATATATATATATATATATATTATATATATATGTATGTATATAAATATATATATATATATATATATATATATATATTATATATATATATATATGTATGTATATATATAAATATATATATATATATATATATATATATATATATATATATATATATATATATTTAGAGAGAGAGAGAGAGAGAGAGAGAGAGAGAGAGAGAGAGAGAGAGAGAGAGAGAGAGAGAGAAAGAGACTTGCTCTTTATTATTTTCGATAACTGGTTTTCTGTCTAGTATTTGTTTTTAGCCACTTGTCTAGATTTGTTAGGTCTTCCTTTACAGCTCAGATTCATAGAAGGATTGATTATTTAGGATAATGAAACTATATTTAGTGGAGCTGATTTCTTCTGGATATACTTTATACCCTTTTAATACTCTTGTAATTAAACTGTATACGTCTTGTTATAAAATTGTATCCCTTAAGATCACTGGTAGATTTGAAGGGTAAATCTTTAATAATTTATTTTTTATCTATGAAATATGGTCTTGAGAATCTTTATAAACATTTAGAAAAAAAAAAAGTTTCGTAAGGATTTAGAAAAAAAAAAGTTTTGTAAGGATTTAGAAAAAAAAGTTTTGTAAGGATTTAGAAAAAAAAGTTTTGTAAGGATTTAGAAAAAAAAGTTTTGTAAGGATTTAGAAAAAAAAATTTGTAAGGATTTTGAAAAAAAAGTTTTGTAAGGATTTAGAAAAAAAAGTTTTGTAATGATTTAGAAAAAAAAAAGTTTTGTAAGGATTTAGAAAAAAAAGTTTTGTAAGGATTTAGAAAAAAAAAGTTTTGTAAGGATTTAGAAAAAAAAGTTTTGTAAGGATTTAGAAAAAAAAGTTTTGTAAGGATTTAGAAAAAAAAAGTTTTGTAAGGATTTAGAAAAAAAAGTTTTGTAAGGATTTAGAAAAAAAAGTTTTGTAAGGATTTAGAAAAAAAAGTTTTGTAAGGATTTAGAAAAAAAAGTTTTGCAAGGATTTAGAAAAAAAGTTTTGCAAGGGTTTAGAAAAAAAAAGTTTTGTAAGGATTTAGAAAAAAGTTTTGTAAAGATTTAGAAAAAAAGTTTTGTAAGGATTTGGAAAAAAAGTTTTGTAAGGGTTTAGAAAAAAAAAGTTTTGTAAGGATTTAGAAAAAAAGTTTTGTAAGGATTTGGAAAAAAAAGTTTTGTAAGGATTTGGAAAAAAAAGTTTTGTAAGGATTTGGAAAAAAAAAGTTTTGTAAGGATTTAAAAAAAAAAAAAGATTTTTGTAGACTTAGAAAAAAAGGTTTTGTAAGGATTTAGATTTTTGATTTATTGAGAGTAAGTCAGTTCTTATTTAAGAGGTCTCCCAGCTTTATCAATGCATCTGCAAGTTCTTAATCATGAAATGATATATATATTTCAAAGTCTCTTATCTAGTTTCATAGAGCAATTAATATGTTCACATTTTGAGTTATGTGGTCAGGCGATGCGACAATTTTACAATTTGTCAGATGTTCAATACAGGAAATATAGTTTTACAAAATGTCTTCAATTTTTTAGTCATATTTTCGGGCTTTGCTAAAATCTCAACACGGTTTCGGAGCAGATAGAAATAAGCATTTTTAAAATTGCATTTGATAATTTGGACAGGAAATTATTAGTATTGTAAAGTCTACCATTCTACTGCTGGAGGGAATTTAGGCCGACAATGCACATCTGCCTGTACACTATAAGTGTTACTAAAGCGTCTTTGCTGTATTCCTTTTTGGCCTAACTACCTTTACTTCGTAGCTTTCTAATTTCCCCTATATTCTCGTATCCTTACTTTCCATAACTCCAACTTCTTTAATTTTACATAATTGAGAACCATGGCACTATATAGCATCCCTGATTCTAGTAATAGGTCTTAGGACCTAAATCTCATAAATCCATCTACAATTCCCAGAAATAGTTATTTACTAAGTCTCCCTAAGGCTTCCTGCCTCATCTTTGCTAAAGTTTTGACGTTGCGTTGGGCTGAAGATTTGAATTTTACAAGAGTTACACGATGCGCGACTAGTCTAAGTATCTGTAATAATTGAGATAGGAGATTATGGTACATTTTTCACTGGCCAGTGAATCTGAGAGAAGTAACTGCTTGCGGTCTTTGAGACTGTGCTAGCCTCATATTTCTTGTGGAGTGTTTCTTAAGGACCAGAGTTGCATTATCCATAAAGCTGACTCGGTTGAAGCCTAATGGCCCATCAAGTGCAGGGGTGTATGTGTAACTTTTTTTTAGCTTTAGATGTGAAAACTGGATTATTTACTTCAGTTGTAATATTATTGTAATAAATTGTACGAAAAGGGAACATAAAATATACCGGTGTATTCTATAGATCTTGATGCCGGTGGCCCTCGTTGAGGAATGTCAAGAGGCCCAAAGAAGCTCGAAGCCTCTGGGTTCTGTCATGGGTTAATAGAACACTGTTTAGGACATGTCATTATTGGTATTCTCATAAGTCGGGGCTATCCGTAAAATGTCGATGATTCCATAGGTAACCCGTTTTTCTTTGGAATAAATATAAAATTATCTTGGAATCTGTATAATAAATTTAATTTTTGTGATAATTTGGACCCAAAATTAAATGCTATGCATTTGAAATGTTTCTTTCATTTTGTAAACGGCTTAGTAACACATGTGTCGAGTTGTCTATAACTGCACTTGATTTTCAGGTGAAACCTAATTTATTTTTTCCCATTTGTCTATATATCAATAATTTCTTCCTTGTCATAAGTATACCTCATAAAATGGGAAACTTTTCTAGAATCTAAGTAAATCACGTGAAATTTCTTTTCAAAATCACCTTGATCAGGTTGAAATGTTCCCCAAGATTGTTTTTCCTTCATGATAGATAAACTTACGATTTCATGCTATGAATCAGTTTAAATGTGAAAGCCTGATAGAGTAAAAAGAGGAATTATGATACTGCTTGGAAGCTCTTAGCAACAATGAAAAAAATAATCTGGGGAACATTCTATTTGGCAATATGCTCTGAGTTTATTTTATATCAGAGTAATTTGAGAATGAGATATACATTAAGCCCCCAAATTTCCCAAAAGACTGATGTTTATGACGTAAGGGCGAGGTCTGGTTACACTGATCTCATCCGGTTTCCAGAGAAAGGCTTGGCGATGCAGAGAGTAGCCTTAGATGGCGTGTGCACGAAATTGTCTCCTTCCTTTCACCTCATTTGTGAGGCTGAAGTATGTTACCGACAACAGGTTATCTGGATTCACAGCTACTCCTGAAACTGTCTGGCGATGCCATAATTCATTTTTTACGAGTAAAGTATTGGTGGCAGGAGGTGCCGTAACTCCGAGGATCGGCCGTGTTTCGAGACAGCTTTATTGAGTGGCTGATCGCGTTAGAGGCTCCCCTAACAAGCATAATGCCATTGTCCGATTTAATTTGGTCGGTGCGCCAGCTCTGGGTTGAAGATTTCAGGACCATAGGTCTTAATCGTCTTGTTGGTCCTCGTAAAAGGCGACAGTGAAAATGGAAGTAGATTTAGAGCCGGGGAATAAAAAGCGGTGTTTGTTGATACTTTCGGTTCCAAAGGCGCCATTATGAGTCGGACCCAATAGAGAGAGATCAACTACTAACGTCAGATTAATGTTTATCTCTAATATTTACGGTTTCACGTGTGTTGAGAAACCATTGGAGATTGCGCAACAACTCTTTCAGGTCTTCACATAATGCCAACATATTTAGTTGTCTGCGCGCCCACTTAGAGCATTTGGTTTCAGCATTTGCTAAAATATTGACTCTGCTATCGCTGTGGCCCAAAATGGTTTATTTCTAAAGGCTGCTGGTTGCTGTAACGAAATTTGTTTTTGTTTGTTAGCTGTGAAGAAATCGTCCAAAAAGTTGAAGAATGTTGCATTGGTTTATGATGCTATACACTTTCCTCTAAGCGAAATTATATCCTCTTATTTTCTG
>NC_090729.1:172164449-172169449 GCF_036898095.1 Palaemon carinicauda | reverse complement strand
ATATCCATTAATAGCAGCGATAGTTTAAACCAACAAGCGTAATTCAACTAATTCCATTATTTTATCCATAGGACATAGCTTACTTTCAACCGTTGAATGTTTTCTTTTCCTAAACAAATAAACAATCTTCATCCTCGCCTAAAGACTTGAAACGGCTGGATGTGAACGGAGGGACAGTGAAATCCGCACAATTGTTAAATCATTATAAATGTCACTCATGCTACTCTTAACGAGATTTCTGCCACAATGAGTTGTCAACTTGTGACCAGAGTAAACATTAACTCCTTCCTGTTATTAGAGTCCATGCGAATATTGGCACGCAAAGTTGTGGTGCTAGAGTCCCTCTGCGAATTTTAGCAGTGTTCGGTTGAATCAGTACGTGGATGGGTGACCAACGAGAAAAGATATACCTTGAATATGTTTAGGTAAAGTGCTTGTCTAGTGGCTTCACCCTTGAAACCCTTTATTAATGCCAGAAATTTTAAGCTTTCTAACGCCACCTCTTCTTAGGAAGAGTAGCTTTGTGATATATATATATATATATATATATATATATATATATATATATATATATATATATATATGTATATATATAATATGTATTATATATATATGTATATATATATGAGAATTTGAGAGAGAGAGAGAGAGAGAGAGAGAGAGAGAGAGAGAGAGAGAGAGAGAGAGAGAGAGAGAGAGAGAGAGAGAGAGCGCCCATACACATACAGTTTGACTTCCTTATCCGTTGTTTTTTCCGACATTGGATTTGATTGGGGTTGACAGTAACAAAATATTTTGCAGGCACTTTTCCTATACATACATAGTATGCAATTCTTTAGAAAAAAAAATCTAAACAGACCATTAATCTGTCTGGTTAACACCCAATCATGTTGGTAGCCTCACAAATTAACGAGTTATCTGTTGTACCCAACATGAAAATACCCACACTAGTATGTAGGATAGAGTTATCCCTGCATGAAAAAAAGACAAAAGAAATTTACCATGGCATTGTGCACATTAATACCATATGCCTGTAATACTTTTCAAGTGAGGTAACTGTTGGCCCAATGACTGGAAGGGCTATCAGATGATGTCCCTTGTAGAGAGAGAGAGAGAGAGAGAGAGAGAGAGAGAGAGAGAGAGAGAGAGAGAGAGAGAGAGAGAGAGAGCAAATTTTTCTATTTAGATGAGAGATAAGGGATATTTTCTAAGGCTCTGCACATGTATGAGATAAATAAGTCTTAGATGTATGAGGTGTTATAGAGTAGGAAGAAGACACGATCAAAAGTCATTACCTGTGTCCTTTCCCCTACTAACCTCAGTGCGATGTTGATTATCAAAGCTTTAGTAAATATGGAGAGGGCCTTGAATTTAAGGATATATAATATAATGAAGAAAAAAAATAACAATTGATTCCCCTATGTTATAGTAGAAGGCCTACACGAAGGTTTTTCCGGCAGTATGTTTTACGTCTTAGCAAATAAATAAAACCCCTTTTAGTAGGTAAGAGATGAATGGATAAATTCTGGTGGGGGTATCATATGAAAAATGTAAACTATAGGAACTCGGCATCCTCTAACACGGAGACAGTAGCCGCATATCCAGCAAAATTAAAGGTTAGTAACCAAGGAAAATGCAATAAAAGGGAATTGTTTTACTGTGCGATGACTGGCTTTTCCTGAAAAAAAACATACCGGGCCTATGTACACAGAAGTGCAAAGCAGGCTCCTGAGTTCAATGCACGGAAGGATTTTCTGACTAGTTTTTTATGGCAATGTGGTGGACCACATGTTAATTGCTCAAGGAACCCACACACCTTGAAGCACATAAATACCTGAATGCTTCCGTACCTTTTGGCAGCTCAGTGCCTTGGTCTGGACCACTGCTAAATTGTACATACATACATATACCAAGGCACTTCCCCCAATTTTTGGGGGTAGCCGACATCAACAAATGAAACAAAACAAAAAAAGGGGACCTCTACTCTCTACGTTCCTCCAGCCTAACAAGGGATTCAACCGAGTTCAGCTGGTACTGCTAGGGTGCCACAGCCCACCCTCCCACATTATCCACCACAGATGAAGCTTCATAATGCTGAATCCCCAACTGCTGCTACCTCCGCGGTCATCTAAGGCATCGGAGGCAGCAGCAGGGCCTACCAGAGCTGCGCCACAATCGCTCGCCATTCATTCCTATTTCTAGCACGCTCTCTTGCCTCTCTCACATCTATCCTCCTATCACCCAGAGCTTTCTTCACTCCATCCATCCACCCTCTTGTACTTCTCCCATCAACTCTTGCATTCATCACCTTCTTTAGCAGACAGCCATTTTCCATTCTCTCAACATGGCCAAACCACCTCAACACATTCATATCTACTCGAGATACACCAGCCATACTCCTTCGACACTTCATCTCAAACACATTCAATTTCTGTCTCTCCGTCACTTTCATTCCCCACAACTCCGATCTATACATCACTGTTGGTACAATCACTTTCTCATATAGAACTCTTTTTACATTCATGCCCAACCCTCTATTTTTTACTACTCCCTTAACTGCCCCCAACACTTTGCAACCTTCATTCACTCTCTGACGTACATCTGCTTCCACTCCACCATTTGCTGCAACAACAGACCTCAAATACTTAAACTGATCCACTTCCTCAAGTAACTCTCCATTCAACATGACATTCAACCTTGCACCACCTTCCCTTCTCGTACATCTCATAACCTTACTCTTACCCACATTAACTCTCAACTTCCTTCTCTCACACACACTTCCAAATTCTGTCACTAATCGGCCAAGCTTCTCTTCTGTGTCTGCAACCAGTACAGTATCCCATCAACATACAAGTTAAACAACCACGGTGACATCACACATCCCTGTCTCAGCCCCAATCTACTGGTACCATTGACAACACCAAACACATATTAAACAATCTCACCAACCATTCAAGTACAGTCACACCCCCTTCCTTCAACATATCAGCTCTCACACCATCCATACCAGACGCTTTTCCTACTCTCGTTTCATCTAATGCTCTCCTCACTTCATCTATTGTAATCTCTCTCTCATTCTCATCTCCCATCACTGGCACCTCAACACTTGCAATAGCAATTATATCTGCCTCCCTGTTATCCTCAACATTCAGTAAACTCAAAATATTCCGCCCATCTTTTCCTTGCCTCCTCTCCTTTTAACAACCTCCCATTTCCATCTTTCACTGTCTCTTCAATTCTTGAGCCAGCCTTCCTTACTCTCTTCACTTCTTTCCAAAACTTCTTCTTATTCTCTTCATATGAATGACCCAATCCCTGACCCCACCTCAGGTCAGTTGCCCTCTTTGCCTCACGTACCTTGCGCTTTACTTCCACATTTTTCTCTTTATATTTTTCATACTTCTCTACACTATTACTCTGCAGCCATTCTTCAAAAGCCCTCTTTTTTTCTTCCACTTTTACCTTCATTCCTTCATTCCACCATTCACTGCCCTTCCTCATGCTGCCTCCAACAACCTTCTTGCCACACACATCACTTGCAATCCCAACAAAATTTTCTTTTACTAACTTCCACTCCTCCTCTAAATTGCCAGTTTCTCTTACTTTCACTTTGTCATATGTCATTTTCAACCTTTCCTGATATTTACTTTTTACCCCCGGTTTTATTAGCTCTCCAACCCTCACTAGCTCCCTTTTACATTCACCTACTCTATTCCCCCACTCTTTTGCTACAACTAATTTTCCTTCCACCAAAATATGATCAGACATACCGTTAGCCATACCCCTAAACACGTGCACGTCTTTCAATCTTCCAAACATTCTTTTAGTTATCAACACATAATCCATTAATGCCCTTTCTACTACTTTTCCATTTGCCACTCTTACCCATGTATACTTATTTTTATCTTTCTTTTTGAAAAAGCTATTACTTATCACCATCTCTTGCTCAACACACACATCCACCAGTCTCTCACCACTCTCATTTTCACCTGGTACGCCATACTTCCCAATGACACCTTCTACCTCTCCAGCGCCCACTCTAGCATTTAAATCACCCATGACAACTACATAATTCCTTCTACCCAGTCCTTCTACACACCTAGTTAATTCATTCCAGAACTCATTCCGCTCTTCTTCACTTTTCTCACTACCTGGCCCATACGCACTGACAAACGCCCAACATTCCCTACCCAACCTAACCCTTACCCACATTAACCTAGATGATATCTCCTTCCATTCCACTACTTTACCTGTCATCCATTCACTCAGCAATAAAGCCACACCCTCGCTCGCTCTTCCCCTTTCAATCCCAGACACTCTACAAGACATTTCACCAAACATCCTTTCACCCTTTCCATTTATCTTCGTCTCACACAAGGCCAATACAGCCATCCTTCTATTCCTAAACATACTTCCAATTTCACATCTTTTACTCTCTATCGTACTACATCCACGCACATTCAAACACCCCAAAACTAGAGTGCGGGGAGCAGTCACTCTCTCCCCAGCTCCATCTCTTTGTTGCAGTCTCACAGGATGTAGATACAGGAGAGGGGGTTCCCAGCCCCCTCGTCCCGTCCCTTTTAGTCGCCTCTTACGACATGCAGGGATAACGTTGGCGCTATTCTAATTTTTATATGCCCCCGCGCCCACAGGGGGCTAAATTGTACAAAAAATTATTTAAAGAATACTTCTCTCCTGAAATATAAGTGTACTTGGAGATGGAAGATTTTCTGTTTAAGACACTGCTTGTAGTCGACAGTACTTCCCAAAACATAGTTATGGAGGTATTAAATGTAAAATTTCTGCCACCCAACATTACATTAATTACCTTGAGAGGAAAGCATCACTTAGTGCAAATAAGCCTCCTACACTCACAGTTAAAAGAACATCTCGACATTTTAGATTAAGGTAATGATGCAGATAACATAATGTAAAGATTTTCTATGGAAATATTTATCTAATAGATTACTTTTATAATTAATAGCACTCATCAGAGC
>NC_090729.1:172144449-172151949 GCF_036898095.1 Palaemon carinicauda | reverse complement strand
ATGACGAAGACGACTGGAAGGAAAGTGAAGAGAAAAATAATCTGACGAATAAGTGGCAGAAGAAGAAACAATGCCTGGGTCACATGAGATCTACGAAAGAGAAATGAAGATAAAGCAATCAAATAATAAACTTTTGACTTTATGAGGTGACTGGAAGGAAGGAGGAGATAGAATGGAAAATGCCAAAGTAAGAAGAAGATTAATAAGAAAAAGGGAGACTAAAAATAACACGCGCAGTTAAGTAAAAACTAAGAGCGAACTAAAAAAAGAAAGAAAGAAAAAAAAAACAATATTAGGGCAGCGCCGAGTTGTGCAAGGTGTGGCGCGAAACTAAAGGCGTTGTCACAAGGGCACGTTTTTAGGCACCTTTTAGGATCTTTCCTCCAGTTTGTACCGAGGAACCAGCATCTGTGAAAAAGTTGAAAGTTGAAGTCTTGAATATTTTTGCTAGTGTGGATTTTCACTACTTATATTTCACAATAAACTTTTAAGCACGGTCTGTCGGAAGCAGGGAGCCAAAAAAAAAAAAAAACCATGCTCGTGTAACTACACATTTGGTGATTTTCACAACTAGATTGTTAGAAATACAGTCTACTTGAAGTAAAATCTGTGGGAGAGGGGGCTAAAGAAAGCCAGAAAATGTTCTAGACTGAAGAGCCAGAAGTATTTCAAGAGATTGAAAAAGGTGGGTGGTTGGAAGCTAAACGAAGAGGACATGATCTAACGTTTGCCTTTTAAAGATGCACAAAAATAGTAAAAAATACCCTGATAGTATAAATCTAATTTGAAAAGAAAGAGAGAGAGAGAGAGAGAGAGAGAGAGAGAGAGAGAGAGAGAGAGAGAGAGAGAGAGAGAGAGAGAGAGAGAGAGAGAGAGAGAGAGAGAGAATAGTTAAACTGTAACAAATACCAGAGGGAATTATCAGATTTCAAAATTTGAAGATTTTTCATGTGAAAACGTATCTCATAATTAATGAAGATATCTAAAAGAAACATTTTTAATGAGTTACTTAACAAACTCGATGAAATTACATGTTAGCAACATTTAACAGAGATGTAAAGGGTTCAAGTTGAAGGGACCTCCCAGATCGATCCGTCATCATCCTGGATTGAATCAGGGTCATTTCAAAAGTGAAAATAGCTTGTTCCTTCTAGCGCCACCTACCCAGTGATACAGAATGAAAATGGGACGAATGATTCTACCCAAATTCCATATATCTCCCCTTGAGAATAAAGAGAAAGTGTCTAGCTATATATATATATATATATATATATATATATATATATATATATATATATATGTGTGTGTATATATATATATATATATATATATATATATATATATATATATATATATATATATATATACAGTAATGCCCTTGAGATATGAGCTTAATGCATTCCAGGACCCGAGCTCGTATGTCAGTTCCCTCATATCTCGGATCAATTTTTCCCATATAAAATACTAATAAATATTAATTCATTCCCACCCTCTGAAAAAAACACTTCAAAACAGTATATTCCGTGGAAAAACATGTTTTTAATTGTTCTAATTCACAACCTACGCTCACAAAATAACAAATACCTAAGTACTGGTTATGATCTGCAATGAAATGTAACGTTATGGAGTTCTTACATTCGAGACAGACGGTAGCGGCTGACGGCCGTGTGTGCGGAGGAGGAGGGAGAGACTTGACGGCAACACTTTTGTAACACTACATAACACTAACTTAAACTTTAAATTTAACTTAAATGAAATTAGCTTACTGTACACACACTTATAAATAAATGTTAATCTTATGTTACACTAAACTTAATTCTAATTTTGTTTTCATTTTCATTTTTTTTTATTTTCCTTCTTCCGGCTTGGCTCTTTTTGCCTCGCTTCTTGACTCGCTTTCACCTTCACTTTCTGCCGGCCTTTTTAAAAGGAACCTATCTAGGGATGTTTACTTTTGTCTCCCCTTCAAAATGTTATGAAAATGACGTACACAAGTGTTGTCACAAAAGGCTAACGCACGACCACATGCCAACTTGTCTGGTTGCCTCTTTTCCGTAGAATCGGAAAACTCCTGCCACTTCGCTAACATGTCTCTGATTTCCTTCTTTATAGCATCCTTCTGCTTGAGGATGGTACATATTGTTCATGTACTCCTCTCATATTGACGAGCCTGCTCAGTCACTTGTACACCACTCATATTTGTTGATTATTTCATGCATTATCTCGATTGTCATGATACGCTTTTTCTTTTGACTACCCTTGTTTGCACTTGCTTGCTTTAGACCCATTTCTTATTCACTTAATTCTGTACTGATTAGCACAAAAAACACTTGAAAATGCAACCACTACGGCCTATGCTCGGAGGTAACTTAATGTGACGGAGATGTGACGGGAAAGAGCGAGCGATGCTCTCCTGTGAGCAGCCTCTCGCACACTCGGCCACTTAGCGGCCGCATAGGGAACCGTCTCGTATCTTCGTATCTCAAATTTGTCTCTTATCTCGGGGCAAAAATTTGTTCGCAACTTTCCTCGTATCTCAAATTTCTCGTATGTTAGGACGCTCGTATGTCGAGGTATTACTGTATATATATATATATATATATATATATATATGTATATATATATATATATATATATATATATATATATATATATTTATATATATATATATATATGTATATATATATATATATATATATATATATATATATATATATATATATATATTTATTTATTTTTTCCAGTCATGCTCAGCAGCATTGCCAGACATATAATTACCCCATGTCTCCCTGTCCCTTGGGTAGGAGGAAGATCGAATGGTCATACCCTGGTGAGAGTGGTAGTTAGGAAAGGGGGAGGGTTTGGAAAGGGTTGAACCTGTGTGCATGCATATCTTTCTAAACATTTAGCCATCTGTATATAAATACATATACAGTACTACCTTAGTTTAAAAGTTTAATTTGATCTAGGAGGATTGTCAAAACGCTAAATTCTCAACCAAAATAAATTTTCCCATCAAGAATTGAAGAAAATACAGTTGTTGCATTCCACATGTCCATAACTAGCACATACACTAAATTTTAAAGGTTTGTAATGTTATTTTAAGAGGAGGAGGAGGAGGAGGAGGGTGTTAGAGAGAGAATCTCCCTTCATGAGAACTTTATCAGGAGTTCTCTCTTGAATAGCATTAACTATCACTAACTACATTACTTAATTTACGCTTTCTGGATACTTCGTTTTCTTTTTATACTCTTCAGTTTTGGCAAGAAATTTATAGTCATCTGCTTTGTCCGTTAAACTGTTATGAACAAGCGCCATCGTATTGTTGGTAAATAAATTTGCTGCCAAAACCTTATCTGGGTAATGTTTCTGTAAAATTTTACAAACTTTCCCACATTCTTAACATTTCACTTGAAGTTTGAGAATTGTCATTCTATGCTTCCTCCTCCTCAGTTGAAATCTCTTCTGCAGTCTTTTGATCCCCTTATCTTATATAGCTCCAATACCATTCCTTTTTAATAAAGTGTTTTTGGTAATTGTATTTCCCTTTTAACGGCTTTTGGTCAATCCAGAGAAGCAGAAACTTTTCAACATTAAAAACTTGTAGCTGTTTATTTTTTAATGAAAACCAGTTCCACAGTCTCTAATGCAATGATACAGTATCTTCTTTATTGTTCAGAATTGTAACTTTATCAATTTTGGATGCTACACTACGAATGTAGAATGTTTGCATATCAGCCGCTCTCAAAACCTTTAACGTCTTGCCCATTTTCCTAATCTTATATGGGGCCCATTCTTATGAGGCTATTAACTTTACACTGCAGCACAAAATGTCTTTAAGGTGAACAATAACAACCACAACTTGACAAAGATCATGCAGTCACAACTGTACAATAAACAATTCTACTAGGGCTACTCCGAGACTGAAAGAGTTAGGCTTTGAGTAAGATGGGAGCCGGGTGCAGCTTATATGTAAGAAAATGGTGCAAAAGGCCTGGGAACATTGTGTAAGAGGCGTATGGGTACGCTTGCTAGTCTCATTAGTACTTGTCCACAAATTTGCGTACGAAGAGAAATTTTCCCTCGCAGACGGATACAATTATCAAAAACCATTTTAAATTTGTATAATTATATGCCAATTTGCTAGTATTCAGATTTACTTGTAAACCAGGGCACTACTGTGTGTGTGCATATATATATATATATATATATATATATATATATATATATATATATATATATATATATACACGTCATAAATACATACATAGATACATACACAGTATACTAGTGTACTCTAGCTGTCAAAAATGATGTATGAATATTTTTATATATATATATATATATATATATATATATATATATATATATATATATATATATATATACACATACCCATACATACATACATACATACACAGTATGCTAGTGTACTCTAGCCGTCAAAAATTATATATGAATGTTTATATAGATATGCGCAAACAATTTGTGGTAGATTTTTATTTCCGCATGTACCTCTCAGGGTACCCCCTCTAACCAGGGTATGACTACTCCCTTTTGCCCATGAGTATGACAAGGTATATATATATAATATATATATATATATATATATATATATATATATATATATATATATATATATATATATATATATATATATATATTTATTTATTTATATTTATATATATACTGTACAGTATATATATATATATATATATATATATATATATATATATATGTGTGTGTGTGTGTGTGTGTGTGTTTGTGTAAACAACAACAACAACAACAACAACAACAACATCAAATGCAACCGTTCCTAGTCCACTGCAGGACAAAGGCCTCAGTCATGTCTTTCTTTATTCATTTCTGGGGTTTGGCCACTTTTCATCACCATGCTGGCCATTATTATTATTATTATTTTTATTATTATTACTATTATTATTATTATTATTATTATTATTATTGTTACTTGCTAAATTACAACCCTAGGTAAAAAAAGCAGGATGCTATAAGCCCAGGGGCCCCAACAGGGAAAATATCCCAGTGAGGAAAGGAAACAAGGAAAAATAAAATATTTTAAAATCAGTAACAACATAGTAAATATCTCCCATATAAACTATAAAAACTTTAATAATACAAGAGGAAGAGAAACAAGATAGAATAGTTTGCCGAAGTGTACCCTTAAGCAAGAGAATTCTGATCCAAGACAGTGGCATACCATGGTACAGAGCCCATGGTACTACCCAAGATTTAGAGAACAAGGGTTTGATTTTGGAGTATCCTTCTCCTAGAACAGCTGCTTACCATAGCTAAAGAATCTCTTTACCCTTCCCAATAGGAAACTAACCACTGAACAATTACAGTGCAGTGGTTAACTCCTTGGGTAAAGAAAAATTGTTTGGTAATGTCAGTGTCGTCCAGTGTATGAGGAAAGAGGAGAATCTGTGTAGAGTAGGCCAGACTATTCGGTGTATGTTTAGACAAAGGTAAAGTGAACCCTAACCAGAGAGAAGGATCCAATGTAAAACTGTCTGGCCAGTTAAAAAACCCCATAGCTCTCTAGCAGTAGTATCTCAACGGGTGGCTGGTGCTCTGGACAACCTACTACCAGCAGATTGATGATGGTATGGGACTTTTTTCTGATCGCTTACAGCAAACCAACCTAGTATGAGTGTCCCTGGCTAGTTAAACTGTCGATCTTGGAGATATACGAACCCTTTTGCCACGTTAAGGTATATCCACACAGAAAGTATATATATATATATATATATATATATATGTATATATATATATATATATATGTATATATAAATAATGTAATAAGCATATGTAGGGCCTATATGTGTGTATGTTTGTGTATGTATGTGAACATATGTTTATATATGTTTTATTTATTTATTTACATATATACAGTGTGTGTGATATATATGTGGATATATATATATATATATATATATATATATATATATATATATTGTATATATAAACACATATACACACACACACATATATATATATATATATATATATATATATATATATTAATTGACGATTACAATTAGCTAAAAATAATACGTATGATAGCAATGATAACCAAGAATCAGCAAATGTCCCATTTCATTACTCAGTTAACCATCCAAAGAATTTCTAAATCATTGCCATGATAGCTTAGCTACTTTACATAGCTATAACAAAAAATAGACCCTGCGGTTGCTGATAAGAAGGAATTAGCTTATTATATAATGTTTATTGATCTTATCAATCCTGTAGCTTATTTGTTAGTCCTTCACTACAGCACATCGTTGAAAATTTGGCGATAAGTGTGTTAGAATTTAGGTGATAGAATGACTATTGTTTGTATTGCTATGATTTGTTTATGATGACTCGCTGGGATTTGAAAAAAAAATACTGAAAAATATTAATTTGTTTACAATTATGCTGATAAAACTTTTACAATCTGTTAATAAATAAGAAGGAAACTAAAGTGAACAATAAAGGTTCCAAAAAATATTAAAAACAGTTATGAAACTGATAGTTTCTTTTTAATAAGAAAATAAATATTTAATATTGGTGGGGTCGTACATTTATAATAAAGAAGAAAAAAAAGTTTACATTCTAACGTACCCAGTAAAATGTTCGTATTTTTCACGAGTACTAAACATGTGTCGAACGACTCGTGCAATTTCCGTACCATAGAAATAATCTCCTACACAGCAGCTACAAGAATTTGTTTCCATTTATTGAGACCAGTCGATAGCTCGGTAAACTCAGCGAGGGAAAGATGCCCTAAACACACGAGATTAAAGGTGGAATCATCACCATTTCCTTTACAATTGTTGAAAGTTTTCTCCTACCAAATACTGAACCTTCCAAAGGGATTCATGGGGGCAAACTTATGAGTTGATAGTTAGCCATTACACTTTTTTTATACACCTGTATATAATTTCGATCTATATACCTTTATGTAATTAAACGTCGGTGTGATATTTTTCCAACGCTCAATTGCAGCAGTATCGTAGGAAGTTGGAGCGTGAGGAGAGCGTTGGCAATGCTCAAAGGGGCGGAAA
Source organism: Palaemon carinicauda (assembly GCF_036898095.1). Taxonomy (NCBI): domain Eukaryota; kingdom Metazoa; phylum Arthropoda; class Malacostraca; order Decapoda; family Palaemonidae; genus Palaemon; species Palaemon carinicauda. The sequence goes on along the minus strand of NC_090729.1, from coordinate 172,144,882 downwards.
CGGTTGTAGTGAAATAGCTATCATGACCCCTACATACGCTACTAAATATTACGAGAGGGGTGTGTATGTGTGTGAGGGTTGCACGAGGGGAAACTGTGTGAGGGGAGTTTCTGCCTCTGCCATTGTTGCTTCTGCAACTGATGAAAGGAAGCAAAATCGTGATTGTATGGTGGAATCTTTTTTTGGTTGTTAGTTTTTTTTATCGTTTTTTTTATTTTATTTGACAGTTATCCATGTTCCTAAATTAAAGATTTGATTGAAGTTTGTAACGCAAATATCCTCTAAAATAGACAGTTACATTGGTCGATATTTATTATTTCCATGTTTCTACAGTATGTTTATTAATGTTTTACAGGAGTTCACATGCACAATGAAATCTTAGAACTTCAAACGGTTATACTGTTATATTAACATTTACATTTCCGTTTGGTTA
>NC_090729.1:172132000-172133949 GCF_036898095.1 Palaemon carinicauda | reverse complement strand
ACATATATATATATATATATATTGTATGTATGTATATGCGTGTGTCTAACATTTGGCCACGAAAGTAGTTTCCGTGAATGTAAGGAATAATATCTGTTACATTCACACTTTATAGGGTCAATACTGCAATTCTCTCTCTCGCTGCAGTAAACGACAATAACATAAACTTCATATACTTTTGCAAAAAGCTCCTTATCATTGTCATTCAGCTCTGATCTTTTGAACACACTTGCTTTTTGGATGATGAAGCCATTGTGTGGTTTTTTTTTTTTTTTTTTTTTTTACCCAGAGGTTCTCAACAGCCATATCACCTTCTTCCTTATCATTATGGCATAAATCCGGCTTGATATTAACCAACCACCCCAAATATCTACCTGTTCCAATCTTCCCGTATCTATGACTCCTGAATGAATACTCCTTTTCACCAGTCTAATATCCTCCCTTCTTTCCATATGACCAAACCATCAAAATGACTGATTCATCTTTATATCTCTTTGGAAATCCCGCACTTGTAATTATCAACCCCTTTGCATAAACATTTGAGAACGTTTATTCATTCTTATTTACTTCATGGCCTTGTCGTCCTCTGTCATTCAACTTTTCAATTAGATTGTGCAGACATACCTATATGTATATATGTGTATATATATATATATATATATGCGTGTGTTTGTGTGTGTGTTCACTGGGGATATTACAGTATATGTATGTGCAATGGTTTCAGTTCGCTTTAGAGACATGATAATTCAACCTCTTCTTCACTGTTAATTTCTTTCTTTGAGAATGAATTGAATCGATAAGATACCCAATTAGTTTAAAAATGCAATTAAACGGTTAACTTCCCCTTTTTGCCTTCTTGGTAATGAGTGGTTGATTATATTATCCCATCGATGTTCCTCCGTCCCCTAAAGAAGTAAGTGAAACTAATCTATTTTATTCAACAGAGATTTTCACCTCAACATTACAGGTAAAAGTTCTTTTGCCTTCAACCTATAGACGATCAAATCGAGCCTCACATCCTGCAATCTTCAAAAGAGGAAGGTGCAAATAGGAGAGAGAGAGAGAGAGAGAGAGAGAGAGAGAGAGAGAGAGCTTTCACAGAAGTAAAAGTTATTAAGACAAATAGGTAACCAGAGGGAAGCTAATTCGGCCTATACCTTAGGCAAGGAGGGAGAAAAAAATCTATAAATTAAAGGGGATTCAACACTGGCCTAGCACCAACACCAGAACGTCTTAGACGACACATTCAGTCGTCTTCCTCCTCCTCCTCCTCCTCCTCTTCTCTAGTCTCTCTCTTCCTCTGTCTGCCTGTCTGTCTGTCGGTCTGTCTCCCATTGCTTCCTTCTCCTCCTCCTCCACAACTGTTCAATACTATGCTGTCCTCCTCCTGCCTCCCCCAATGTCTTCACTTTTCATTTATAATCCACTCTTTACTCAGTGTTTCTTGTTATCGTGTTCGAGAGAGAGAGAGAGAGAGAGAGAGAGAGAGAGAGAGAGATTTTCTTACTCTTTAGTGAAGCCTTTCTCGCCCTCTCTCTTCCCCTCTTGCCTTTCTATAATTTTTTGGAAGCAACCAGACTCTCAGACTGGGGCTCCGTTTAGTGGCTTATAAAAAGCTTATGGCGAACATGGAGTGCCGAGCATTAGTTTAGAGGTGGAGGTATCTGCCTTCCCCCAGAAACCTACGACTCTCTTCCAGTATGGCCAAGCAATCTGCCGTCGTCTTCGTCCATCAGGGTCAATGGAACGGTCAATTACGTAGAATTAAAACATCTGCGGGTTTGGTTGGCAATCAAGCTTTCGTTATGAATCAATTTGCGTGTTTTCCCATATTGTACACACACGCTAGCCATTGTATTACCAACACCGTTATCGCTCGGCAAAAGGGTTTTCGAAGGAAAGGTTCTGGTAACAGTGGTCTCACCCTCGTTTTCTATTGGTCCCGGGAG
>NC_090729.1:172117000-172122000 GCF_036898095.1 Palaemon carinicauda | reverse complement strand
CTCCTATTCTTATTTTATCCTTGTCCCCAGGGGAAGGGGGGCAGATACAATGATTTCGTATTGTTTGGATAGCTTGATTTGAAATGTGAAGTCAATAAAAAAGATTTTTTTTTCTCTCTCTCTCTCTCTCTCTCTCTCTCTCTCTCTCTCTCTCTCTCTCTCGTTTTTTTTTTCATTTATGAACGATGGCTATGAATTTGGACTTTGATACCAAAAGAAATAGTAATCTAAAATAAGAATGTTTCTCTCTCTCTCTCTCTCTCTCTCTCTCTCTCTCTCTCTCTCTCTCTCGTGTTTGTGTGTTATGAGCTCATCTCGAAACGATGAGTTTTAACTTTGAATTTGATTCTTGCCCGAGATCGCTTTATGGTATAAAGTAGAAAATTTTCCAAAATCATCCTCTATTATTCCTCATGTTTTTATTGCAAATGATTGGTAGATTTAAATTTTTTTTAATATTAATAATGTGAAAATATATAAATCTCTCTCTCTCTCTCTCTCTCTCTCTCTCTCTCTCTCTCTCTCAGTACCAATTTTTTCGTATGCGCAAACAATGCTGATAAAAAAAAGACCCTCATGTTTTCGCAAAACAAGTTTGCATATTGCAACCTGGGATTCAACACTGAAACGTAAATCCCGTAATGTTTATCAGTGCCGTTAGGTTAACTGGCTGAATACCCATGGTAATTATGGTATTTTGCTCTAACCATGTTAATTGAAGTTAACAGATCGCTAATTACAGGATTACTGTATGATACGTCCCTCAATGTTTCCCTCTGACATTTTAGAGCGCAATTACGCATAGCATGATTGATTACTACAGATCAGCATGCAGAGTCATCCACACCCATAGAATGGATTCCTTTATCCATGTCATCTCATTCAGGACTGGTCCTTTTCCCCTCTCCGGGTCCTGTCTTCCATTGATCTGATTCCTCATAAAGAGCCTGAAAGATGTGATAATACCTTTTTAAATCCGGGTTGCCATCCATCCACGGCACAGAAAGCTTTGACTTGCCAGTTGTATGGATCCCTAAAGACCAACCCCCGCTTGGACAATGGTTGATGACACCACAGGTTTTCTCGTCGTCGTAAAAAAGGAGGTTCTCGGCTTGTCGCAGCCTCAGTGGCCAAGACTTTCTTCTGAAGAAACTTCTGCTGGAATGCGCCCTGGGAGGTTTCCTTAATATCTTGACTTACTTCTTTTTTGCATCTTCATACTTTTGTTGCAGGTATCCGTGACAGCTACCGTTGCTGGAATTATGTTGAGAATTAGACCATTGTTTATGCTTGGATGGGTGATTGAATTAGGCATTTATTATTGCGTGTATTGTACAGTATATAATAAAAATATTCGCTAGTAGGTGTGAAGTGTTGAAATCTAGTGTAATTGGGCTTTTTAACTGAAGAGAGATTTCCTGTTTGCAATTACCCTCTAAGTAATTATGATGTAACTAATGAAAGACACTCGGCACTAACTTTATGTGATGAACAAGATCTTCGTAGAAAATAGAATTTGGAATTTTGTAATTTTTTGCTACTGTGATACTGATTGTTATAGTTTTTAAAGCTCACGGAAATGAGTGTATATACAATGTAATTTGTATTTCCTTGATTGTTGGTGGTTTATTGTAACAATTATAAAGTCTTACGGTCCATAGATTATAGGTTATGATGATCTTTAACGCACAGAACATTCCAGTTCAGACATTACCAAGTGCACTTGACCACGGGGAAAACTAAGGCTCTAAGAAATTGCCCGGATCGGCCTATTGAAAACTAGGGTTCGAGTCCCGCTCTAACCCGATAGTTTTTCTTGTGGTTTCTGCAACCTCGCCCTCCTTGGTCATAGCTTGGGTGGAGAAGGGGCTTGGGCGCTGATCATATGTATATAAGGTCAGTCTCTAGGGCATTGTCCTGCTAGCTAGGGCAGTGTCACTGTCCCTTGCCTCTGCCATTCATGAGGGATCTTTAAACCTCACTAAATGCCGTCGAAGTGGATCCTTTATCATTTTTGCGCAGATGTACCATAACACTTACTTTTATGATTAATAGCAGTTACTGCAACTGACAGCGGAAGTGTTAATGTGTGTCATCAAAATGTCGATGAAACAACATATTCATAATCTGGCCAAAGAAAAACATAGGAACGTTGTGTATATTGATGTACTTAAAAGGGTATAAATGCGATGGACAATTTTTTGCCTAATGGTTAGAAAAAAACATAAGGGAGATATAAATTTTTCCTTAAATAGGTTAGCAGCACTAATCAAGTAAATACGTTTATTGTTTTATCAAAAATAATAAAATTGGGATTCCAGTTCCTACTAAGTTTTATTTTATGCAAAATAGAGTAAATCCTCGAGAAATACTTTCTTTTAATTCATGAATATTTCCAATCAAATTTGTACTGCAATAACATGAGTATTGGAATTGTAAATGTTGCGGTACCTGAATTCTTGGACTTAGTCAGTCTTTCTATACGAAGATTTAATGTGAAAAAAATTGTAGGGAGTGTGTTTATGAACTTGCTGAAATCAGCAATACTTCAGAAATCTCGTATGCAGCTGACTTTAGCCAGTTCTAGAAGCTCTTTTCCCACCTCTGTCCAACTTTATTATTATTATTATTATTATTATTATTATTATTATTATTATTATTATTATTATTATTATTATTATTATTATTATAAGCTAGGCTATAACCATAGTTGAAAAAGCAAGATGCTATAAGCCCATGGGATCCAACAGGGAAAAATAGCCCAGTAAGGAAAGGAAACAAGGAAATGAATAAATTACAAGAAGAAGAAGAAACAATCAAATTTTGTATTTCAAGAACGTCCATTTCCAACTTATTTAAGTTTTAAGTTCTTTATACCCCAGTTGTCTCTTCATTCAATAACGAAACCTTTGAACCATCCTTATAAGAGTTTAAAGAATTTGATTCGATTATCCAATCAAATTACTTCAAATTTATTAGGTCGTTGTTCTTATGAGTTCTTATAAGTTTGAAGATGAAGGTTAACGAGATGAATGATCTAGAAATTAAGAGCTTTTCTTGTTTGAAGTAAAATTCTCAGTCCGCCTTGCAAAATAGCACTAAAATTGAAGTAAAAGTCTCTAGTCTGCCTTGCAAAATAGCACTAAAATTGAAGTAAAAGTCTCTTAGTCTGCCTTGCAAAATAGAACTAAAATTGGAGTAAAAGTCTCTTAGTCTGCCTGGCAAAATAACAATAAAATTGAAGTAAAAGTCTGTCTGCCTTGCAAAATAACACTAAAATTGAAGTAAAAGTCTTTTTAGTCTGCCTTGCAAAATAGCACTAGCACACTGCTACTCCAGTCTTTATCAAGTTCATGGAAGGTCACAGTAAAAGCAAAATTGGCCATCATCATATTGGCTTTTCAATGCTGGTGTTGACCAATTTCTCGCTAGGAAATGATGAACACTCGCCTCCATGATTCCAGGAGACTGAATGACATCCCTTTCAAGCGTGTCTTGTTTGAAAAAAAATCCTAAATTTGGAGAGACGACATCAAAGACTGAAGAAGGAATCACAGCGTCAAGTTATAAAAGACGTAAACTTATCTTGTTTTCCTTCGAACCTTCGGTAAATACTCCCTCGTCGTGGGAAAGTAGCGAGATCTGCAGTTTCTTTATTGCCTCCTTCTGCGGGAGCAGACGAATGTTGTTATTACCAGAGAGAGCGAGAGAAGTCTTATCAAGACCACCATTCCTGCCGTCACTTTCGAGCTCTTTCAAGAGCTCTCGAGGTACAGCTGTAAGAGGTAGTCGTGAATATTTCAATAATGAGAACTTCTTGGGATTGGAGTCGCTGCCCATGCGAATGACGTCGAGATGTTTATACCTGAGTAATTGTTATGCTGATATTATAAGCTTGCTAAACACTTATGTTGATAAACGTATTCTAAAGTTCGTCTTCTTAGTTTCGTAACGTTTTAATTTTTTATATAGATGCATGTGTTATCATTTGATAATTACTTATTGCATTTCGCAATGTATATCGTTATTTTTATCCGTATTTATGTCTATCTATCTATCCATCTATCAACCAATATCCGGCTCCCTTTTTTTTTTTTTTTTTTTTTTTTTTTTTTTTTTTTTTTTTTTTGCCAGGACTATAAAAAAACCCTAGGAAAAGTGATTCCAAATAAGTACCCGGCTTAGTTTTCGTTATTCACCGCATCGCACCAGGAAACGTAAATATATTCGAAGTCAAGTCCCCCATGACAAGAATGTGGCAGAGATACCGTGGGTATGTGTGAGGTCCGGGTGCCTCGAATGCCTTCCTCTGCCCCTCTGTTTGTGAGCTACTGCTGCCACCCGCTGGTTCCCAACGGCGTCACTTTCCCGACTCGAAACTTCTGTCTTGCGCCAAAGCATGCATGACGGGATGGTTCAGCCACTTGTTGGTTCCCAGTGATATCACTTTTCTGACCCAAAACTTATACTTTTTCTAAGTCATGGATGCTGGAATGTCCACTGGTTCTCAACTGTGTCGTCTTTTAATGTTTAAAGGCCACTCATGAATGGCAAAGGCAAGGGACAGTGACATTACCTTAGCAAGCAGGACAATGCCCTAGAGGCTGACCGGATATACATATGATCAGCGCCCAGGGCCCCTTTCCACCTAAGCTTAGACCAGGGAGGGCCTGTCAATGGCTGCTGGTGACTCGGCAAAGTTCAATCTCTTTTATAAAACTAAGAATTCTCAAGTTATTACTGCCACATACAGGTTACCAAGGACGTCGCCCTTCGGACTTGAAGTTTTATCTTATCATTCTTAAAGTATACATTTCGAAGTGTGAGGCCACCCATTACTTCCCGGTAGCGCCACCTTACTGTCTCGAAATCTCAGTTTGTATTCTAAAAGTATATTTATATACCTCATGATATGACCATCCACTTTCGATTGTAAAGTTTTTAAAAGCGAAAGAGAATTATGTTTTGTTGAGAATAAGTTTTATTGACCTTTTATCGGA
>NC_090729.1:172109500-172112000 GCF_036898095.1 Palaemon carinicauda | reverse complement strand
GAAGGATAATATGGAGAGAAGAGGTTTGGTAAAAGGCATTTGAGAGGCTGCATCAGGCAACCGACCCCTTAATGTAGGGATAACTGTTGTAAAGAAGAAGGCACGCCATAAGAAGCAGCGATTGGTATAATCTTTAGTTTATATCGTACTTAACCTCGTAAAAAATATTGTTTAGCAATATGATTCGTGGTGATTAGAAATTTTAATGATATAACTCTTTATGTCAATTACGCTGATTAATTAAAGCATCCTCCTGTTACTGCTATTTTATTTTATTTTTTTTTCAAATCCTTCTATGCAGGGTTATTACTTCTTATTTAAAGAACTGTGCATATCGCATTACATTGGAGCTCTTAAGTAAATCTCGCTTTATCTGTCCCCCATACATGAGTAGAATTATTTCCGTTTAGGGGACTTCAGAAGTATAACAGATCGAGCAGTAAACGTGACTTGAATGCTCCTGCTTACAAAAGATTAGCGGCCTTTTCCCTCCAGCGAATCTCACAATGGGAATATATATATTTTCTCAAATGTCAGATAGGCATTCATCCACGTTCCTTACGAACCGACTAACTTAAAAATATTTTGTCAATTTACATTAATAATAGGAAAATAACACTATTTTGTTTTATAATTGGCATTTTTTTTTGTTATCGATAGTTTTTCAGTAATCTAAACTATATATTATTCTATTCTATTGTGATATACAATGTATTCTATAGTTCTTTAAATGTAAATTTAACATTTCACGAAATAATTTATGAAAATTCTGTCTTGTTTCTTCAAATTTTAAGACTGCTATTTATAATGTTTTGGATACAACAATTAATCCTTATCAAATCTAGGTTTTAATATCAATCAAACATAAGTATTATTGACGTTAAATTTTCCAGTAGTCAAACTTACAAATAAAAGTTTCTGGTGGCAGTTTTGTATTTCCTTTTTACCCAATACATAACCGTGTGTTTACGAAATCCTGTAAATCTTGTGTATTTTCATTCTGTCTAGTTGGAAGAGCAAAGACTCTATCTATCTTTTGGAGTCCATTTATTACCACTTCTCAGTGATAGGTCATGTGCCATTGGGTAATCTCTCTATTGATCCCAACAGGACGATTTTTCTTTTAAAGAGCACACACCCGCGGTATTGTCAGTAGCAGCGTCTCTGGTTTTTTTTTCTGATGTTTAGTTTTGTTAGTTTTGTCGAATTTGTTTTTCATAAATTTGTTTGCTGTTTTATTTATTTAAAGAATTGGTTCTTGATTGTTTGTTTATGCATGTGCTTCCAAAGCAGCACCTTTTTGGGCTTCATCTTTTGCTTGGAAATCGTTCATTTTGCCTTTAGTAAAGACTATCAAGTCACATTGTCTTCCGCTGTGGTTTGTTAGCTTGCTAGACTTTGGATTGTATAAGTAAAATTACTATTCTCAGACAATCTCTCCTTAGATGTAAGATATTTTATTAATTTTGACGTATGTATGTAATAGTGAATGTTCACTGTATACGTCATATTTTATGATGAATTGTGAAAATATCTATTTAATGATATCTTCAGATTCGAGAAGCTTTACACTTATTGTTTGATTTCTTAAGAAGTGATCAGCGTTTTACGGGTTCTTTGGAAATATTCGGCAAGTAGAGGAGAGCTTTTCAATCAAGTTCCCGAGTAAAGACATTCTCTGGAGCTTGATTTCAGCTATTAAACACAGGAAAATCACAGCCTCTTTTAGTTTAGTCTTGGCAGGAGAGGGCTTGAATGTTCATATGTACGTTAATGGCTAATGGCGTAAAACCCTTAATAATAGAGCCAGTTCAAATTGCAATACTATGAGACTTATGATTGTACTGAATTCACGGTTTTTTTAAGGTACTTGGTACACATTTAGTATCATGTGTTTGATTTATCAGAAGTACACTTTAATTCACCTTGTTTTCTGAGCATGATGGCCACCCCACGTTTTTTTTGCGCTCTCTCTCTCTCTCTCTCTCTCTCTCTCTCTCTCTCTCTCTCTCTCTCTCTCTCTCTCTCTCTCTCTCTCTCTCCTTGGTGTGTAGGTAGTGTGATGCACTCCCAGTTACTAGGAATCTGAATAACCACTCTGATCCTCGAACCGAAGCTTAACTGCGAATTAGGTATCCATTGGTTAGAAGTATTGTAGATCACGATGAGTTTGAAGAGTAAAGAGAAGAATATACTAGACGCTAGTAGTTATGGCTCTATAAACAAATTATGCCATCATTTTGAGAGTACCTCGACTAGGTAACAGTCAAAGTATCTATCTATCTATCTATATATATCTATCTATATATATATATATATATATATATATATATATATATATATATATATAGATAGATAGATAGATAGATAGATAGATAGATAGATAGATAGATAGATAGATATACATACGTACATGCATACACGGTCAATCTGAGCTCTCCCCGTCCTCTTGGTAGGAGGAGAGGAGTAGTTATACCCTGGTAAGAGTATGTGCGTCTGC
>NC_090729.1:172094500-172104500 GCF_036898095.1 Palaemon carinicauda | reverse complement strand
TAAGTGTGATCGAACAGTGACGTCTCTGGTGATTACAAGGTAGGAGATTATGTTGTGATTATCCTTTCTTCTGTAATCCTTTTCTGTGACTGCAGTAGTGCATGGGATTTGATAGCGAGCGCCTTCATTGTCATTCATTTAGCATAGGTCGTCTCTCCTTCTCTTTCCAGTCGTTTCATTTTTCAAGTTAGAGAAATTGTTATTTTTTTCTCCAGCTTCTTTCCCTAGGAAATGAAATTAAATTTGGTACTTGAAGATGGCAATCCGGGTGTCAAAATCAAAGTTTCTTTTTCCTTACGTTTATATTTTGTTGGGCACCAAGCACTAATTGATTATCATAATAAGGCTGAGTAATTTTTTTCACCAGCTTCTTTTCCTAGAAAATAAAATGAAATTTGGAACGTGAAGACAGCATTCCGGGTGTCAAAATTAAAGTTGGTTTTCTCCTAACTTTTATATTTTGTTGATGACTACTAATTAATTTTATTAATGATCGGTGAATATCAAACCGAGAATATCATGATGGGAAACCTAGTTGCCTTTACCTCTAGATGAAGCAATTGTACATAGGCATTTATGTCTTACAATTGTCTTGATTTGTAAAATGGGTACCTGCTTTTCATTGAAAACAATAATTCTATTCAGAGTCGGAAAGAACTGCCTGTCTCATAAAGATGATTTTGGTTATGGGTATCCTTTCTTCAGTCTTTACACGAATCCTATTTTAAGTCAATTTCGATACGCACATGACGATGGTTTATTTCATGTTTATTAGATTTCATTTCATATAATTATTTCGGTTTTTGTTTTGGCTTAAAAGGCAAAGGGGCTATGTACATGGAGTTTAATTATCTACTGCTTTTTCAGTCTAGATTACGTCTCTAATTCTTTGAAATCTAAATAATTTGCTTCATTAATTTTTGGATGAAGACATACTCAGCATTTAATATCAAATCCTTTGAAAAATTTCATTACATACATAAGATAATCTCGAGCCTAACAGCTTTCAAAGATCATTCTTGGGTCATAAGTTCTGAGAAGCACTATACGTTTCACAACTTACTTAAGAATTCTAATACCTTATTCAGTGTCCTTACAGCCACGCACATAAAGATAAATGCGTAAATGATATAAAAATGTACGCACTTTTCTCTGTATGTGTATACATATACTATTCGGATTTGGAAGTATAACAATGGTTTTGTTTAGTTATTGGTGCAAATACCTTGTCCAATCTTGAGTCGCATTTTTATATATACATCTATTCATAATTTTTATATACTTTCGGAATAAAAATTAAAGTTACAAATGTACTATTCAAAATGTATTGAATGTCTTTCTATCGCCGTGGGAACCATTTTACCCTTTACAATACTTGCTCTGTCAATCAGTGGCCATATCTGTGTCGCGGAGACGTTTTACTGTAGACGTCTTTATTAGAGTTCTAATATTTGTATTACATTTCTTTGCTCTTGATATGTGATTTTATTTTCATCAACCTTTCAGGCTCCTGTAGTTTTATGTAGTAGTGATGATTAAAGCTGTGGAATGTCCATTTGTCAGACGTATAAAGTATATTCTCTTATTTCTAATGGTATAATGCTCCATTTTTGTTTGAATTTTATATATTATTCTCTTTTGGAAATGGTACCTAATTATCGTAAATAAGGGAAATATATTTTTAATGCTTATACCAGCTTGGAATGACCTGGAAATCCCTGTATCATACATTAGCAAAGGGTTACTGAGGGATTAGCAAAATTGACAGATAATAATAAACTAATTATCGTCAATCCATTAAAACTTTTAATTCTTGTTATAGACGAACTTTTGAATTAATCAATTAGTCATTTGTTATTGATCCTTTAAATGGTTAGAACGTACGTATAGGTATATATATTTTTTTTATCATAGAAACTGCTTGAATGTGCATTAGATTTCAAACGATGATTTCCTTGATTGGAGACTTTACCCGAGTCTTCTTGTCATGGTTCTTTTACTCATGAATACTCTGAGAAACATGGGTGGTAATTTGAAATTAATTTATATAAGCGAGTCTATTATGTTTTCTATTTCAATAACAACATTTGCAGAATAGCAAATATTTCAAATTTAAATGGCTTTAGATTTTTTTTTTTCGTAAATACTCCAGTAAAAATTAACCAATTGTGAAAAATTCTTTTATTTTACGAAAATTACTTTGAAAGTATTTTGAATTTTCTTTACAGTGATCGACCGTATTCGATATTTATTACCTGATCTTGGACTATTGATAAAAAAATCTAACACTCGTTTTGCTCCTTGAAAATAGTCACCATATCTTGCGCACGCCTTGACGGCTGTGGGTTTACTCAAAAGGGTAGGCAATGTAACGAACAAACGGTCGCACACATGATTGCGTCACTTTATATAGTTTCATATGAATAAAAGATTGTCTATTAATGAAGCATTCTCTGGTCCTATCATCAAGAACTTAATTTATATTAATCGCAATGTCAGTACATTCAGTATACTCATGTACACACTGGCTGCGCAAATGACCAAATCCATGGAATAGAAGGTTTGTCACCACGTCGCTATTTCTTCTAAAACTGAAAACGGCCTCTGGAGAGTTGCCGTAACTATCACGTGTGTATTAGGCCCCTTCACCCCCGCCCGCAATCGTTGCTCTATAACGAAGTTGCTATACTATGGGCGGGTTCTCAAGCAGGTTGTCCGGGTGAACCTTCCGGAGGAGGTCGGGGATCTGGGGACCCAGGTCGTGGGTGGGTTGGGGAAACCGATCCCTTCGGGTGGAAGTAAGGAGCGAAGCGGTGAAGCCCCGGGGCGAGAGGAGGGTAAACTGGCCTGGGCAGCCTCACGCCTCCCTCGGCCCCACCGGAATTACTGCTCGATTGCGAGGTGTTTCCGCTGCCCACGCTAGGCACTGTGCCCACGCCCGAGGGGCTCGTGTGGGCGGCGGCCGCTGCCGTAATCGAAGCATGGTGAGCGAGAAGAGTTGCATTGACCTGATTCAGACCGTGAAGCGCCGCCCATTGAGACCACAACTGCAGGGAGAAATTAACCGGAGAGGAAGGCCCCGAGTTGGCGCGTCCTGCCCCTAGACTGTACAACTGGGACAGGGCTGGAGGCAGGCTGCCCAAACCCCCGAGGCCCGATCCGATTCCGGATCCGATGCCGGGCGACAAACCGGATCCCATGGCACCCGAGGAGAACGAAGAGGAGGGCGGAGCCAGGGAGCTGGTGGCGAGGGAAGTCGTGGGCGTTGTGGGTGTTGTGGAATGACAGGAACGGAAGAACATGTGGGCGCGGGCAGCCAGGACGGCCCTTTCTTCCAACGTGAGGGGCGAGGCGGTGCTATGGTGGGCGTCGAGTGAAGGCGCCAAGGCGTTTCGGAAGTAGGGGTGTTCAGATAGCATGGTTTCCATCGTCTCTCTGCGAAAGAAAAAGAAAGAATTAGGCTTTTATATATGAGAAATTCTGAAAGATATGAATATTTATCGTTTATTAACAATATATATATATATATATATATATATATATATATATATATATATATGTATATATATATATATATATATATATAAATTATATATATACATATATACTGTATATATATATATATATATATATATATATATATATATATATATATATATATATATATATATATACATATATATAAATATATATATATATATATATATATATATATATATACATACATATATATATATATATATATATACATATATATATATATATATTGTATAAAAATATTATTAAAGGAGAAAGGGGGCTGTCTCTAAAGAAAAAAAGATCAGCAACATTCCATATGTTTGACTGAACATATTAATCGAGATTTTGTGATAACACTGATTACTGTTATTCCAGGGATATTACAAAAATACAAAAGTTAATTATTTTAAAAGGTATATTTATTCAGCTCAGAACCCTGTATATATTTTGTTCTTCCAATGCAATTCACGAAGGATTCTTAACGAACACCACCTTGAACCCCGGGAACATCTGATGTTTAGTATTTTGGGTTTACAGAAAAATTAACTGAAGTTTATCATTACGTTTTTTGAAAAAAAAATTAGATATGCATTATGTTTCTTGAGGTGAAAACTAGAATGATAATTTATTTATTTATTTTTTTTTATTTATTTATTTATTTATTTTTTACAGAAATAGTGTACTATTGCTCTAGGTCTTTTACTCTTTTATTGGTGCAGAAAAAATTTCGGTACAAAATACTGTAGAGTTGATCAGTAAGTCCGTATTTCTCTGTCTCTCTCTCTCTCTCTCTCTCTCTCTCTCTCTCTCTCTCTCTCTCTCGATACATTTATATTTATATCAAAAGTGAGATCCCAAAACATTTTCTTTGCAGATTATATTTATTGGGAATCGGATTCCCGATTATGATAATCTTGTTACCTTCATAATTTCATTATGATAATGCATATGTTCAGATCCGCATTTTCAGTAAGTTTATAATAGCCTTTTTAATTACTGTTATTTCAACTTTATATGCACAGTTGGATACAGGAATCCTTGGCGCACCTGGCTCCAAAGAAGTGGCACCATGTCACACCCTTACTGTACGGGTAGTAACTAAATAGCTTCTGTTGAGAGAAATGGCAGAGGTGGTTAGTGGGGGCTACACATTAGATCTCGGCATGCAGTAAGGGTGTGACAAGGTGCGCTTTATTTAGACCGCAGAGTGCTGGGAATTTCTGTGTCCAGTTGTACGCAGGTAACTTTGATTTAAGGTTAGACTCTTAGTAATTAGGGTAAAGCATCGAATTTTTTATGAATTATTGGTTAGTGAGAGAGAGAGAGAGAGAGAGAGAGAGAGAGAGAGAGAGATCCTTCGCTAGTTAGTTATGCTCTTTGAAGGTAATTTAATAAAAAAAATCGAAAGTTGTTTACAAACTTAATTAAACTACAAGAATTGTATGGTTAGTAGTAAGCTTATTGTTGATAATAATCTCTTTAGCTCCTTTATATGAACAGTCACAGCAAATACCCAAAGTTCATCAATAAGGTTTTTAGAACAATTTGACCTTCGTGTTGGTTCTGGTGTAAGATGGAGGTATAAATGAAAATACTTTGTGCAAGATCTGTTGAATTTTCCTTTTACAAAAGATACAAGTTCTTTTGTGCGTCGAATTTAGATCCTAATTTAAAGAGCAGTAGCGAGGACGCAATAAAGTCTACGTAGATGAATAGTTCTATAAAAATACTGAAAGGGGATTGTGTAATATCAGTTGAACCCGAATGTTATTGAGGTACTTACTGCTCAATATTTTTTTTTTTCGTATCTAAACATTGTAAATCATTATTAAAGTAGTTTTTTTGTAGCTGTTTTGACCCTCTGTCTCCCCACCCGCCCTCATTATTCATGATTTGAATATGGAAGAAAATATTATACATTACTCTCCATTTCGTAGTTATTTTTCTGTCAGCAGTTATTACTTAGAAGTATTTTCTGGCCAAGTCTCGAGTCGCCGGAGGAAGTGTTTTCGCGTTTAATAATGAAAATTTAATGCCGGAATATCGAACAGAAGAAGCAGGAATCTGTTTGTGTTGTTTGGCATTCATAATGCAGGATATCAGGTGTAACAGAACACACCTTTATGGTGTCGTAAAACCTTCAATCGCTCATACAAAACAATATCCGAGGCCCGGAAGCGAGGCCCCCAACGAATCAACCGTTACGGAGGCAAATGTCAAAAGAAAACACATTTGTCTTAGTTTCCCGTCCATGCATAAATCTCCCTCAAGTGCGAATAAATCTCTATAAAGGCAAATTACAGTAGCATATAAGTGTCGCTGTAGAGGGGGGGGGAGGTCGATTTACATAATTCAAGTCCTTGTTTTGTCCCCTTTTTTGACATAGAAAAAGGTGGATGCAAAGGAAATACAAAGAAAAATTACCCGTTTTTTAACAATCAGAAATAGATATAGGTATACTGAAAATACAGGTATACTGAAAATACAGGTATACTGAAAATATCCTCTTTTCGTATTTAGTTTGATTAATCTGGAATTAAAGTCATAACTCATTCAACTGTCATACATGCATGCATACATATATACATACATGAAGTACATAAGAAACATCATAATGACAAATAATTGCATTTTTTTATTACTTTATCAAGTGATCGACATATATGTATATATTATATAAAAAACATATCCATACATACAAATATAGATGAAAGTAGTGAAATATTAATTTAAACAATAGAAAGAAAAAACATAAGTGGTTATGTATTATGTAAACTTATGTTATGTTGAGACAGAAAAACTAATTAATATTACATAGCCTATATATCCTAAACACGTATGTAAATTCGAAGAAATTCATGTTCATGTATACATGGATATGTATAACCACCATAGAAATAGAGCAAAAGTGATTTCCCAAATCAATAAATATAATAGTAGCAGAGACCGGGAACCGAGGAACCTGTTTCATAATTCAATAACCTCAATCAGTGATACCATCTGTTTCCCCCCTCCCTTCCCCCCTACCCCTCCCCCTCCAGCCTCCCCCTCCCGTCCCCCTATTCAATCTGTATAAAGTCCTATCCAATTCTTTTCTCGCTTTTTCGGTTCTCTCTGATTATTGTTATGTACGTATGTATGTATGGATCTCTTTCTGAGTCGGGATACCTTAACGTGCGGAAATGCTTTGTGTATTGCCATGATCAGTAAAGTTTTACTAGTTCGGACCACCCATATTATGTTGGTTTGCTGTTGTGAGCGATCGGACGAAAATCTCCCACCATCACCAATCCGCAGTGGCTAGGGTGGTGATTGAAATGGTCAAACTCCAGGCATGGCTAAGGAAACGTCTTGAGGCATTTATCCTACAGTGGACTAGAAACAACTGCGTCTGTTGTTTATATATATATATATATATATATATATATATATATATATATATATATATATATATACATGTATATATATATATATATATATTCATGTATGACAGATAATAATATATATATATATATATATATATATATATTATCTGTATGTATATATATATATATATATATACTGTATATATATATATATATATATCCCATGTTGACGGATAATGAGACATCGGAACATGGGTTTTTTCACTTATTACAAAAGGTCCGTAAGTTCACGATACTGTACACAGCTAACACTCTCAGGTAAGAGCCTTTGTCTACTTGAGTGCACAAAGGCAACTAACTACCCCTCGCTATCAAAATGTAATCTTGCTACAACAACATGCTGAATTATAGGTTTTGTGGAATTCTCATGATTATAGAATTAATATACCTTGACGCACAACACATATCTTCATACAAGAATTAGGATATATATATATATATATATATATATATATTTCATATATATGCGGCAAGCATGATTATATTTTGCTGCATATGTTTCCACAAACTAGGAGGTAGGAATTTCTTATAATCTCGGTTTTACTCATATTCGTTTTCAGTCCACGCAATGCCCAAACACCGGTGACATATGACGAATCGGTGCCGTCTCGTCATGGCACCTGATGAATGAACCTCACCTTTAGGGCTTCCGCTTTCATTATATTTTATTTCTGATTGGGAAGGACAGGGGATTTGCATAAGGTCTTCTCCTATCGTAATTCATTCTTTATTCCACCTGACTCGATGTCTTTGTTCATTAACTTTTGCGTCGGAGCGTCATACGTCATTCTGATGAATGGGTGCAAAAGAATTCTTTATGGACGATGCGTATTTCCTTATTCTTTTTTTTTTTCACTCCGAAATTTCATATCTATTTTTACGTTATATTCCGGGATAAAGTGAGAAACCGAGGGTAATTGATACAATGCTTATTTCTGCTGAATTTTCTATTCCTTTTAACATTATTTTTACGGATAAATCTAGAAACGAGAAAGAATTGCTTCATTGCTGTTTTTCTTCGTGGGTTACCTGAAAATAAAGAAAGTAATATTCACCGGTCCAATATGGCTTCTTATTTTATTTTATTTCACACATATAAATAACGTTATTTTATATGAGTGAACACTGAAACATTTTTTACCAGTGCCGTTTTATTTTTGCTTTACACTTTTTTCGGGTGCAGATTCCTGGACATTATTTTGAGATTATTTTCAAGTTTTCATATTAATTGGAGCTCTCTCTCTCTCTCTCTCTCTCTCTCTCTCTCTCTCTCTCTCTCTGTCTTGTATTTTTCCATTAATTTGAGAATGCTTAAGGTTCCTTTTCCCTTTCCTTTACCATTTCAAAAATTTACTTTTTTGTCCCCTAATTTATTTAATTTTCATATGTTTCGAATTTTAATTTTTATTTAGCCCATTTATCGTTGAATTTTATTTTGTATCGCTTGCATTCCATCTTCAAAAATCCACGTAGTTCATGCTTACAGTTCCCCCCTTCTTGTTTTTGGTTGCCCTTAAAGAAATGTATAGTTTCTTTTTCGACGCTCGTTAGTTTTCGCATCATTTTGGGACGCCCTCTCGAGTCTTTAGGTCATTATGTTTAGGGGTTTCCCCTTCAGGAGTCTTGTTCCCAAATGACCTGAGGACTCCACACCTCTCTCTTATCTCTTCTATGTAATGAGAGAGCAACGCGTCTGGCTATATATATATATATATATATGCGCGTGTGTGTGTGTGCGTGTGTGTGTTTGTGTATATTTTATGTATGTATATATATATATATATATATATTCCCTTACACTCTCAGTGGCATTTGCCAGAAGTATGACCACTCGGTGTCTCCCCAACTCTCTGGTAGTGGTAACAGGAGTAGTCATACCCTGGTGAGAGGGGGTACCCAAGTGAGGTACACTCGGAAACTACAATCTCCCAAATTTGCCGAAATAGCCGGGTTGTAATTAGGAAAGGGTGGGGGAGGGGAGGGTTGATTCTGCCAGTTTGCCTGAATATCTATCTAGGTAATTTAGTCATCATTATTGACGGATCGGGTACACTATGATGTTTATATATGCTTATATATGATTATCGTCATGCTGAAAATGGTTAGCTACCGGTTCCGTACATGTATTGTGTAATGAAGCTGATTGCCTCCTCGCTAGGTGTAACCCATCATAATCGACTTACTATGATTGCTTAAATTGCTGTTCAGATGAACAGAAATTAAATATGATGTATCATAAAGCACCTAACTAGCACGGAATCTGTTCCGGTACTCTTAACTTTGGGGACGGGGACAGAACTTGTCTTAATACACTACTTATATGTAGGAATGAATTGGCGTGAATTGTGACACCTAAGAGAGAAAATTATATACACCAAGCAATTATTTTAATCAGTATTTATGCCAGAGGACAGGTGTAGTAAATGTAATCGACAGTTGTAATAAATGCAATCAGCCATTACCATGAAATCTATAACTTTCAATAAATGCAAAATTCATGTGTTTTGAAATGTGTAACATTGCATACTTATACATGGCAACTACTTGTTTTTAAAGGGTTTTAGGGGTGTGGTAGCCTATCGGTAACGTCTCTGCCTGGTGATTTGCCGGACTGGGGTTCGAGTCCCGTTCGAGTACCGATAGTTTCTTGTAGTGTATGTAACCCCATTATCCTTGTGAGCTAAGGATGGAAGATTTAGGGGAGCCTATAGGTCTACCTGCTGAGTCATCAGAGCCATTGCTTGGGCCTACCTGGTCCTACCTTGGGTGGAGAGCGGGCATGGGTGCCAATCATTTATGTATTTGATCAGTCGCTAGGGTATAGTCGTTGTCCCTTGCCTCTGCCATTCGTGAGTGAGCTTTAAACCTAACGGGCTATGAGAGGAAGAAGTGGGTCTGACCCTAATGAAAGCAATGAGCCCACTCTCCAATGAATGACAGGTTGTTATTCATGAAAAAGAGGAGACTTTCCAGATGAGTGAAATAAAACAATATTATAAGATGAAATGCAATGAAATAGGCTTTTTAGAATTCGCTTTTTCATTATGTATTATTTC
>NC_090729.1:172072000-172087000 GCF_036898095.1 Palaemon carinicauda | reverse complement strand
ATTAAAAGGATAATGATAATAATACTTGTACTTTTCCATCTAACAGATATACTATAGATAAAGACACAGTAACAAGGTCAAGATTGATAAGAGAATGGGCAGTGCAAATGTCATGCTCTCTCCCAAACCTCAGAACGACATCCGCTTTTCATATCGCTCAGAAATTTATCGAGAAAAATAATCTCGACTCTTTAGTGCGTTCTCCTGAGAGAGGAGGGACATGAATGTCGGGGTGAAGTAAGTCACCTAATTGGTGCTACATATAACACATCGATAATTCACCGTAACGTATTTCTTCATTCATGGTGACCGAATAGGAGGGTCGGAAGCGTTGTGGTGATGACGATAGTGATGACGCTGCTGTTGATGACAGTGAAGCACTGGTATTGTCAAGTTATAATAGGGTAGTGATGATGGTTATGTGCTCCTTGTGGAAAGATGACGAAGATGGCAGTGACTAAACCTTATGGTGATGGCAGTGAGGGGTACTGTTTATGGGGTTACAGACGCGTTTCAAATATCAGAAAATCGTGTGAATGATAATATCAATTATGAAACAGTGAGCTATTTAATGAAGTAATATAAGTAAACAAATAGTTAGTATTTTGAGGTTCGATGCATGGAGAAAGACAAGGAGCAGAAGGGGATGGGTGTGTTTATAGATAATTGTAACACAGTTGGATAGAACATAACTGACACAAAGGTATTTATGTTGCTGCTCTAGAAAATGAGAAAGAAAGAGAGAGAGAGAGAGAGAGAGAGAGAGAGAGAGAGAGAGAGAGAGAGAGAGAGATTCATTAGCTCTAAGCAGAGGTAACAAGTGAAAGGAAAGTTTCATAGAACATCTGGTTTAGATTTGACCCAAAAAAATTGGTGACTGTGTGTATGTGAGACAGCCAGACAGACAGGCAGAAAGACAGGTCCACTGATTGTGTGAAAGTGACAGATAGAGACAGACAAAAGGTTCAGTAAGTGGGGCTAAAGATAGCAATTATGTAGTGTTTGTGTATGCAAGAGACCATAAAAAAAGATAGTAATTGTGTATGTACTTGTAAAAGAGTGAAACAAACGGACAAATAGAAAATAGAGTAACAGATTGAAAATAGGCAATCACTGTGTATGTGTGTTTGAGAGAGAGAGAGAGAGAGAGAGAGAGAGAGAGAGAGAGAGAGAGAGAGAGAGAGTGTGACGGACAACGAGGAGGTTGGCAAAAGGGGAGGAGTGATGGGAAATACATGGAGCACAGATTATAAAAGGGGAACAGAGAACAAGCGGTGAAAAGAGGGGAGAAGCAGCAAACTCTGAGTTAGAAAGAGATAGTGAGAGAGAAATCAGAGACCAGGGTTATTAGTTAAATAGTTTATATCCAAGAATATTTGAGGAAAATATCTATTATTTTTTGGAATTGTGTGAAAGCTTTTCTAAAGGCTAGTGTAAATTAATGACTAATGGATGACTTAAGCAGCAGGAAAGAAAGATTAGCATTAAAGGTAAAGAGAGAGAGAGAGAGAGAGAGAGAGAGAGAGAGAGAGAGAGAGAGAGAGAGAGAGAGAGAGAGATAGGTCCAGTTAGAAACTGAGGGGAGAGGCAGAACGCGACATTTACAGCAGAGGGAGGAAGAGGGGAAGATGATAAAGAAGTTATTTAGAAGAGAGGGGAAGGAAGGGTCCGGGGGCAAGGCCGTTTTTTTGACAGGGAAAAAGAACCCTCGGAAAACACATGAAAGTCTCAATTTTGTAGCTGTCGACTGTACCTAGTCAACTGGAATTTCAGTTGCTTTCCCTGCGATATAGAGTTAGTATTGGGGACGGAATCTATGCGAGATTTGTGGCAAAATCTACGAAGCATTTATAAGAGAAAATAGTCAGCATGCAGAAATATATTGGAATACTGGAATATGAGGTTGCATTTGAGGAGTTATTTGTTTTCAGGAAAGGTTGAGAAGTAAAATTGTGTTTCAAAATCTTTAGTAGATTAGAGTAGAGGGTATTTGTGAACAGTTGACGAAAACATCTATACTCCGTAATAGTATACATACCATATGCGACAGGATGTCAAGTATATAAAAACTATAAACGAAAATGTCTGGTAAAAATACTGAAAACGTGTAATACTGCCCTTGTTTGAAAAGTTTTTTTTCCAAGAATTTAGCCTTAAACACAAAATCTGCTCAGTATCTACAGTAAAAGAATGCTGAATATTTTTTTTTTTGTAGAATATCTACAGTAAAAGAATGTTCAATATTTGTTGTAGAATATCTAAAGTAAAAGAATGTTCAATATTTGTTGTAGAATATCTACAGCAAAAGAAAATGCACTAAGTGGTTAAACATAGAAAACAGACAGATAATGAACTAACTATTGTTTGTAATAAATAGAAACTTGTAAACGTCGTTTCTCTTCAGACAACTAGTGTTTCTAAAACCACATAGAAATTCTTTCGTTTAGATTTCAAGTTATAAATAACTAGACGAATCAAAAACAAGATTTAAAGAGACTTCATGTAATCTTCTCGTAGTTCTAATTAAAAGAGTTCGCTTCATAGTTCATGGTATGGAGTATTTTAAGTGCTCTAAAATGTGGATAGACTAAAACAAACTTTTCAAAAAGAAATGCATGTCAGATATTTCTATGCAGGCTTTGATAACCTCAATTTATTTTTAGGTATTCTATTTTCTAAAAAGTACTTTGTAACAATTTTTTAATGACATTCTAATATAAACTTAAATTTCTGTAGTTGTCATATTTTGATTTTTCCTAAAATGTATTTTTTTGGGTGGTGGGTAAGGTTTCAAGGCTTTTACCATTTCATTATATTTTTAGAATATTCTTGTGACTTTCAAAAGTGTCTAGGTGATTTTTTAAAACTTTACCAATATCTGACAGATATGTGATTTCCCTTTTCTAGGACCAAGTGAATTTTAACCTGGACCTGAGGGCAAATGTGAAGTGCATATGCGTGGTAAGTACTAAATTTATTTGCTTACTTATACTATTTTTTTCATTCTGTTTTTTAACTACATTCGTCTTTAAGTACTCTTTTATTTCGCTTGAGGCTCTTGCGTTAAGCCGGGTGTCACTTCTATATTCATCTGTTAATTCATCATTAAGCATTCTATTCCAATTTGGCATAAAGTCAAACAAGTATTTTGTCAAGTTCAAGGTCTCGGGAAAATTTAGTTCGCTCAGAAATGTATTTTTTCTTAAATGAATTTACTCCCAATAATGCTTGTGTTCCTATTTGATATAGTGTTCTATAATGGTGAAGGATATATTTTAGACCTAAACCCGAGATATATTGGTAAAGATAAAGGTAAATTAGTTCAAGGTTACACAGATATGTTTTGTAAGATTTTTTTTTAATCATGATATTGGGTGTTCTTTCAGTAACAAGCTATGCTTATTTTGTTCTTGCCTAAGGTCATTTAGTAAAATTCAGGATCCCACAGAATTTCTACATTATTCTTTATAAATGTAGGCTACTATTGTTATCATTATCAAAACTACTATTACAAATGCTCCCTAGCCAAACGGAATCGCTATAACACAATGTTACGATGGTAGAAATGTGTCTTGTCCAACTCGAAAAAAATATACCTGATTTAAAGAGATACAATTATGTAAGAGCTGATATAGGATCTGATCCTTTTTTCTGGCATTATGGCAATGTGTCTGTGTATGTTTGGATCCAACGTTGAAGGATAGGAGTTCGTACCTCTGTTTTCCATTTGTATTAGCACTTCGAGAAGTGAGCGCATATGAAATAAGTGTGAGGAAATTGAGAGGATAAGAAAAATTGTAGCCTGATATAAAATTAGATTCATGTGAATCTGATTTGTAAAATATACACACATTCTAACACAAATATATAAACACACACACACACACGCACACACACACATATATATATATATATATATATATATATACACACACACATATATATATATATATATATATATATATATATATATATATATATATATATATATATATATATATATATACATATACACACATATATATACATACACAGTATATTTATATATATGTATATTATATATATGCATATAGATGTGTATATATATAAATATATATATATGTATATATATATATGTATATATATATATATATATATATATATATATATATTATATATATATATACACACACACACACACATATGGTTTCACCAATAAGCCGTTTCGTTGTAACTGCTGAATTATGAATCAATCCTTTGTGCATTTTAGATTTCATAATATCAGTTCTATAAAACTACCCAGACCAGGACAATTTCCCCATACACACCGAGGCCCCAGTGCTGGGTCCTCCGGCCTAAATTTCATATATTTAATCCAATCTAATCCAATCTCTGACATACAATGTATGGCCACTCCTTGCTTGCAATTCCTGGTAGGCCTATCATTTCCATTTTCTTCAATCACATTTTAACATCTGAACTTCACTTTCACAAGTAGAGTAGGCTCAACGATACGTTTCTTTATATATGTATATATATATTATATATATATATATATATATATATATATATATATATGTGTATATATATGTATATATGTGTATATATATATATATGTATATATGTGTATATATATATATATATATATATATATATATATATATATATATATATATATATACATAGTGTGTGTGTGTGTGTGTATGTATGTATGTATGATATGCACATACAGTATGTGTAAATGAAATGGTTATTTTCATGTTACACTTTTCACTTAAGAAATGGCAGTTCCAGTAGCCTCTTTACTAAACGCATCTGAATATTTCTAGTGGTCACCCTTGCAGTACCCATCGTTGTCTAACCTTTGGGGGCTGTGACTTTTAGTCTTGAGAGCTCCGGTCTAAAGATAAGGTTTAGAAGGAAGAAATTTTGTCAAGCTTCATTAATCGAATTACTCGTGATATAGCGATTCTGTGTATGTTCTTTGGCATGAGTTCTCGTGTGTGTCTGAGAGAGAGAGAGAGAGAGAGAGAGAGAGAGAGAGAGAGAGAGAGAGAGAGAGAGAGAGAGAGAGAGAGGTTTTGCAGAAAAGGGACAGTTTCAGTTTCACGCCCTAAATTTTCATAAAAATTTGCAATATGTCAAGAAGTAGGAGGTTACATTTGTTACATTGTTTATGTTTTTTTTTTCTCTAAAATTTGAATGAGTTCAGTCAATTTTATGATTTACAAAAAGTGGCCTTCAGAGTTTTTACTATATTTGATTATGTTGCGGTTTAAAAATAAAAGAAAGTAATATTTACTCATAAGTTTAAATTTTTGGCAGTTATATCCAATTTGATTGCTAAGACTGGTTGATGGACACCATAGAGAGTTTAGGAATGTGATATCGAGTGATCCTCAGGATAGTGTTCTTGGCTCATTATCTTTCATATATACATTTGATATTTTTTTTCATCTGGAAAACATTCTTTATATATGCAGATGATGATATTCTCTTTTCTGTTGATCTGGGGTTGATGAATCCCTTAATAGAGATCTAGCTAAAATTAGTACATGGCGCAAATTATGGGGCATGAAGTTGCACCTTAACAAAACTCAAGTATGATTGTAAGTAGGTCAAGGACAGTGGTCCCTTAACATCTAGATCCTTAAAATCCAAGTAATGTTTTTTAACTCTATACGACTCCTTTAAAATTTTTGGTGTAATTTTTATTGCAAACTTATCTCTCTGAAACACAATCGGTCTGTTTCTTCTTGAATTGCACAAAAATTGGCTTATCGAGAAAGTCTTAATGATTTTATGATATATTCTTTCATTTTGCTTTCTTTCGAGTATTGTTCTGCCTGTCTGGTGTTCAGCGGCTGAATCTCATCTAAATTTGTTGGACAAGAACTTGCAGTCTATTAAATTTCCTATTCCTCACTGGGGTGTTTTTCCATGTTGGAACCCTTGAGCTTATAGCATCCTTCTTTTCCAACTAGGGTTGTAGCATAGCCAATAATGATAATATGTGAGGTAGGAGGAGTGAATGACCAGATAGGACTGGGTAGATGTGAAAGACATTTTGGAAAGAGATTTTTTTTATGTTAAAGAAAACCATGAATATGACAAGGTGTGTGAAACCATTAATGCTTTGGAAGTTTTACTGTACAAGAGGTTCATCCATGTTCAGTTAAAAAAATTATGTGGCAGCGACTGCTTTTTTCTCATTGTGGAACCAATGTCTGTTCGGGGAAACGGCATCTTCAATTTGCAATAATCAATCCCTGTACGTTTGAGATCACCTTTGATTGTATATACAGTACTTTATAGAAGTGGATCAACTCTTGTTGAAATTTGCAGCAAGATTTAGTATAGAGGTGCAAGAAGAATAAGTAAATTAAGCAAATATTTAAGATAACGTACATAGATCATTTTCTTTTTTGGTTATTTTAAGATACGGTATAGTATTATTTTCTATTTTTTATCATTCATTTATTTGCTGTACTAAATAAAAAAAAAGTGAAATGACATCACAACTAACAGAAAGGCCAAAGGTATTTGAAACTTCGTTTCCTCCCCCTTTTCAAAATTCCCAATCCTAATATCCTTCAAATCCCTCACACCTGCCTCGAACAGGACTCACACCTGTACCAGGCCGCCCAACCTTTGGCTTTCCGCTACATCCATCACGTGTCCATGACTGACCACCCACGAAAAGTCAGAACAGGTCATTCCGGGTCGCTATGCCGTGAAGACTTGAAAATAACCCTGATACATTAACAATGGCTCTCTCTCTCCTCTCTCTCTCTCTCCTCTCTCTCTCTCTCTCTCTCTCTCTCTCTCTCTCTCTCTCATACAAATGCAGATTATAGTAGGCACCATTCTTTAAACGAATAAACTGTTAGACAAGGTACAAGACCTAAATAAAGTAAAGTAGTACATTGCTATCTCTCTCTCTCTCTCTCTCTCTCTCTCTCTCTCTCTCTCTCTCTCTCTCTCTCTCTCTCTCTCTCTCTCTCTCTCTCTCTCACACACACACAAGTACAGATTACAGTAAACATTATTTAAACGAATAAACTATTAGACAAGTTACAGGACCTAAGTAAAGTAGCACATTGCCCCCCCCCCTCTCTCTCTCTCTCTCTCTCTCTCTCTCTCTCTCTCTCTCTCTCTCTCTCTCTCTCTCTCTCTCTCTTTCAGTTCAATAAGCATGGATATCTTTTATCAATTGTTTTTGTCTCTTGTGTGCATGATTAGCAGAGTGAAAATCCACTGAAAAATAATATAATTGGCCTGCATTTCTGCTTGTAAGTTGTATCTACATTTAAAAATTTGCTCTCATTACCACGAGAAAGATTTTTTTTATCATTGTTTTATATCTGTTGCATTTTGTAATTTTTCTAAATGATGATCTTAAATTCCATTATTGTTTGTGCATAATCTGACCCCATAGTTATGATTCTTATGTATATGTGTATGTAGATGTGTATGTATACAATATACCAATATATATATATATATATATATATACATATATATATATACATATATATATTGGTATATATACATATATATATATATATAATATATATATATATATATATATATATATATATATATATTGGTATATATACACACACACATATATATATATATATACAGTATATATATATATATATATATATATATATATATATATATATGTATGTATGTATGTATATTGGTATATACATATATATATATATATATATATATATATATATATATATTTATATATATTGGTATATACACATATATATATATATATTATATATATATATAGGTATCTATATATATATTGATATATATATGTATATATATATATATATATATATATATATAAAATGTTTGCTGTGTATAGGAATTATTGTTACTCATCAACAATTAATCTCACTTTTTCATTTTTAGTTTCGATCGTCGATTGCAAAAATGTTCACATTTGGTAAAATTTGGAATTCAATCTAGATACTCTTCAGCGTTGTTGGAGGACGAAATTATAATGTTGTTCCAGCTGTTGGATGCGGTTCATCTGTATTAGCTCGAATATTAGTCTCGATGTAGTTGCTTTCTTTGGAAAAAAAATGTTATAAAAGGACGTAGCTGACGTAGAAAACTCTTACCATTCCAGCTATCCTTCAAAAAAAAAAAAAAAAAAAAGAATTAAAACTAAATTTGGTGACGTTTATTGTCTTCATGCTATGATATAATAAGCTGTGTAGGGCTCTTAACAGCTGTCATTTCCCTTTTCATCCCTGAGGAAAACCAGGTCGGGCCCCCAGCTGGGCTAAATTAGGAAAGACGTGACGTTGGGGGTCACGGGAAAGGGCCACCTTGAAAACAAGGTCACTTATCTTCGCTGATGTGTTCGAGCGAAAGCCAAAGGAAATCCGTACATCGAATTGTGTTCAGATACTTTCTAAAATTACATTTATGCTTGAAAAGGAATTTAAGGTAATTCTGTGTGTGTGTGAGAGAGAGAGAGAGAGAGAGAGAGAGAGAGAGAGAGAGAGAGAGAGAGAGAGAGAGTTGAATTTACCAGTACTAGTGTTGGTAATTTTCCTAAAAATAATTGTAAACTTCTTTTTAGAATCTTGATTTCATACAGAAAATACATCTTGAGAGAGAGAGAGAGAGAGAGAGAGAGAGAGAGAGAGAGAGAGAGAGAGAGAGAGAGAGAGAGAGAGAGAGAGATATGTCTTTCCCATGACTATTCCCTTCTTGCCACCATATGTCATACACTTCCTAGGCAGCTAACGAGTTAGCGCCAAGCCAAGCATATCGGCATCAGTCACTCTGTGGTCAGTTTCCCCCCTTGGTCTAGCATCGCAGGTTCTTCGTAACCTTCCCACAGGTCGTAGGTCTCGGGTCACGCATGACATGTCGTCGCCTCCCATGACCTAGCCTGCCAGCTGACCTCGTCCAAGCACTGATTTATGAGGAGGGTCGCACCGTGCCTCCTAATTGATTCTGGGAATGAGAGGAAACCAATTGCCAATCCGAAGAATTGGGTAATTGGAAACCGTCTTGGTTCCTGCTGTTTGACTTTGGGAGTATTCATAAATTCACTAGTATACGCGACCCGTCATAAATGACTGCTGAATATCTAGATAGATATACACGCATACGCACGGTCAGATTCAATCCTTTCCACCCTATCCTAAGGAATGGGAGAGACCGAGTATTCATATGTTTAACAATACCTCTCAGTGTGATAGGAAATTATATATATATATGTATGTATATATATATGTATATGTATATATATATATATATATATATATATATATATATATATATATTATGTATGTATATATATATGTATATGTATATATATATATATATATATATTATATATATATATATATATATATATATATATATATATATATACACACATAGACATTTGCTCATTATTGTATAGGGGAAATTGTAAGATTTGGCTGTACTTATTAAGCTAAAATGAATAGTTATAAGATGTGATAAATCGAAGAAGTTATTATTGCTCCTTAATATAGAAGGGCAAAATCGAACTTTCGGGAATGCTGTACAATTTCATAATTCCCAAAATACCTTGATATTGTTTTGCTTGAAATGTAATTTTGCTTTTCTATGATTCTTAGATATTCTTTTATTCTTTCATAAAGAACTTGGAAAACATATCTTATACCCCACGTACACGTACACCAATATATCAACGGTGAAAACACATTTTATACACCACGTACACCAATATATCAACGGTGAAAACACATTTTATACACCACTTACGCCAATATATCAACGGTGAAAACACATTTTATACACCACGTACACCAATATATCAACAGTGAAAACACATTTTATACACCACGTACGCCAATATATCAACGGTGAAAACACATTTTATACACCACGTACACCAATATATCAACGGTGAAAACACATTTTATACACCACGTACACCAATATATCAACGGTGAAAACACATTTTATACACCACGTACACCAATATATCATCGGTGAAAACACATTTTATACACCACGTACGCCATTATATCAACGGTGAAAACACATTTTATACACCACGTACACCAGTATATCAATGGTGAAAACATATTGTGTAAACCATGTACACCAGTATATCAGTAGAAAAAAAACTATTTTATAATCACGTATACCAATATATCTATGGTGAAAACATCATCTACACCACTTACACAAATATATCGAATATGAAAAAAAAAAAAATCTTATACACCCCTAATTCCAATTTATCCACAGTGAAAACATATTACTTACACCAATACATCAATGATGAAAGCACATCTTATACACCACGTATACATATATCAGTAACACATACACTACGTATACGTATATGAGTGGTAGCAATGTTTAGGGAGTGTTCATTTTATAACATAAATCGTAGCTTGTCAGGGTGACTTGGTTTCCGAAGTTTTGATGATGAGAATTTTTGAAGGAGAATGTAAATTTTGTTTGATAAACTGAAGCTTGTCAGCATGACTTGGTTTCCTGAATTTTGAATGCAAATGATATCGTCTATAAGGAAATCTGAAATTCATATTGCTTCCCTCGATATCTATCAAAATCAAATATTAGTTAGGGGCATCCTATTCTAAAAACATATATTTTGGTACCTTCAGTAATAAATTAGATTTAACAGTGGCACCCACTGTTAAATCTTGGGAATTTCGAATTGTATGGTTGCATCGCATATTTAACTTATAATAAGCGGTGTTTTTTTTTTTTTTTCTACAAGAAAAATTCTTCTATTCTCCACGATATGTTACTGTTTATAAGTGAATACGAAGAAATGAAGAAATAATGAGGTATTCTAAACCCATGCATTTTTTTTTTTTTTTGTCTATAATCATTCCTAACGAATATTCAGCAATATTCGAAAGCTGGTGTGCAAGGGTTCTTGATGCCTAACAAATTCATTGTAGTTTGCATATAATTTTCTCTGAAAATATCCCGAAAATTTTCTACGTGGGTCACCTAGTTATGTTCCCGATCCCAGCACTAAACTATTTTGCCTTATTCTATAAATGATATAAAATCAAAATGACTCTCTGAAAATTTTTATTTGTGAAGTAATGTTTCTAACATATGTAAGCCTATATTACTTCCCCCAACTCCCCATAAAAGATTTTTGAAGCGCTGACTATCCTCAAAAATGGAATTTGTTTTTCTGCCCTGTTTTGAATATTCCTCCCTTGGTTGGTCTTGAGCGAATGAATCGCGACTTAAATTGTTGGTTAAAATTTGAATTAAGTTAAATTTAGATTTGCTAATCTTAGCAATGATCTTTGACACTAACGTTCATTCTTTGATTACAATTTCCCTAATCGAGGTCATCATTTGAGGTAAATTCTTCCCAAATTATAGGGTCCGACACGACGTAGGCTACTAGATACAATAGTATTCAATTAATTATAAGCCTTTTCTCATCTATCATGAAGTTCGATACCAAACAGTTTTCTGTAACTTTTTCTTATTGTGACCAAATTATGAGATGATTAATATAGTTATGGAGTGAAATTGCTGGAAATTCAGAGATTAGAACACATGGCAATTTTTTTTTCAAAGACTTGCATGAGTCATATTATATAGTTTTATAATTTTTATGTTATTTCTCTTGAACATGTCCTTTGCTCCAGTGTTGCTTTTCTCTTGTGGACTATTACCTATTAAAATTTTAAGGAAGCAACTTGTTTGATAATACAAAAACAACAACAACAGTATTGATACCACCATCATGTGTATTGATTCCTTCAGTTAATAGTCAAACGGTCAGATATTCTCAAAATTGTCCTTCATAACTGACTTGTCATTTGAAAGTTGAATTACAGCTGTTTGTGGCTATTCTTAATAAAGTTTTCTCACCTTTTCCTTTTAATATTCGTGTCTTATTCTTATTCTTTTTACTACTTTGCCGTCGAGAATCCGTCGAATATGCAAATTGGTTTGTTTTATTCTTCAGTCTGACTTTTGTGTAGAACGTTTTTACTATTTCTGTTGTCTGATTCAGCTAGTGAGTTTTTAACCCAGTTGCTCTTCAGCGCTAAATGGTCTCCATGGCCCCAGCACCGGACCATATAGCCCAAAATTCATAAATCGAATCATCACTTCTTCCTCTGTTCATTTCCATCAAGTGGTCCCCCTTCCCATCCCATCTTTCTCTTCCTCTTCAGTCCTACCCTCTTGTCACCTGTTTTCATCCGTTGTCTTTATGACTGTTTCCTTACTCCTTCCTTTCTTCATCTCCATCAAGTGGTCCCTCCTCCTCCTCCTCCTTCCTCCTCTTCACCTGCGATCTGGCACCTCGGAACGAGAGAGGGGAGGAAGCCAGTGTCTGTCTGTGTCTGTCATCCGTCTGCAGTCACATTATCCTCGCCATCATTAGCACAGATGCCAAGTGAAGCATCCGACAGTTGGGCCTCACCCTAAGAGACGCTGAGGGGAATGGAGGAGGAGGAGGAGGAGAAAGAGGAGGATGTAGATTTGGAGCTGGAGGAGGATGGAGGAGGATGAAGGAAGAAGAATAATACAAGGAAGTGCTACAAGTTTGAGAGCTTGGGATGCGTGTTGAGAATTAAGAGTTGAAGAAAAACGGTAGCAAATAAAACAAAACAGATAACAATTGAAGAAAAAATAAAAAAATCTAATTTTACCAGAAAATCTTACCAGTACAAGTCAATAAAAGCTATATGTTGTCTTGATTATCGGTAAACATTTTTGGTGGCCATCTCTTAGTATCACAAAACTAAAAAAAATCAGGGAAATTAATTAACTTTCCTTTTTTACATTCAGCCACTGTAACGGCTGACTTGATTGGTAATTCCCTGATTTACATAATGCTAAATCAAAAATAGATTTAATGAGAGAAAAACTACAGATTCAAAAAAAAATATAAGCGAATAGCACGGCATTAAGGTTTGGGAAGTTAATAAGAGAGAGAGAGAGAGAGAGACGAGAGAGAGAGAGAGAGAGAGAGAGAGAGAGAGAGAGAGAGATAAGGAATTTATGAATATTTGCTCCTATCTTGCGTTTTCGCGCTTCCTTGATTTATAGGTCCTTTCTTTCCAATATGTATTTCACACAATCTTTCTAACTATGGTAAGTCTTCCTCTCCAACTACCTCTTCTAACTTCTTGCATCACACTTCCTTGTATCTTATAACTTCTCACACTTCCTTGTATCTTCATATTACTTAGCCTCTCTATTTTTTTCTACACAATGCATACTACACAAACAGTTAATTTCGACAGCTTCAAACTTTGTCATTTCGATCGCATCCCTGTTTCACTTCAATAAACCAGAGTTGGCCAAATAATCACTTCATACATTCACATATCTGATTCCATTTGCAGTTCACATGTCTTTAAAATCTTTTGTACACACCTTGCTACCTTTCATTCTTCAGATATTCTTGAACTCGTCTCTTCACTGACCTCACTCCTGGTCGCATTTACATTGTACCTACTCTTGCAAACACCTTTAAACTGTTTTTAATAGTTTTTTGCCCCGTTTTTTCGGTCCCCAATCAGCCATTCCACATTTCAATCATATAACCCTTACCAGTAAATTCACTGCATTTTCGCTGATTTGCATTAATCCATTCGTGGAGATAATAAAATCTTGTTCCAGAGTGATTATTATATCTAACCAGTCACATTTCCATTCTGTATATGCTCGCAAAAAATGTTTGACCGCCTTAAAAAACGTTTTGATTGTTCACAAAAAACATATCATAAGCACCTTAAATTCCCATCACCCTTCATATTATCTCACGGGTAAATTTATCAGAATGTTTTCTAGATCCACGCATCTTACAAACAGCTTTTTTCCCTATGGATTCAAAATGTTCACATGACTTTTTCATAAGCCCTTGATCAGTTCTCTTCAAAATTTAAACCTACACAGTTCTACCCCTGTTAATCCTTCTGGCCTACCCCTTACTTTGTCAACCCAAATAGTATGATACACCTTCCCTGGCATATCAAGTAGTATTATGCCATTGAAACTTTTACTGTATCTTTTATCACCTGTATTCTTATACCTACGAACATTGATTTTCCTGAATTTTCCTTTGGAACCCTTCCCTCATCTAGACATACCTTACAAACCGTGGTCTGCCACTGAGCCATACTTTCACACCTATACTGTAACAGCTTGTAATCTGATCAACTCGAATCTTTCTATTCTTCAATCTCATAATTGACCTTCTTATGAACCAGCTTACACAAATCCCTTTGCAACTCTTTTTATAATTGTGCCTTGTTTTTCTTTTCACTTCCATATTCAACAAATATTCTAAATATTCCCTCCAACCCACGACAGTATTCATTTCTACCATCAAACCCCCATTTACTGTACATATTTTATTTTTAGAGCCGCCTACTCATTAATCTTTCATTGCATTCACATCCAAGTAGAACCCTTTTTTTATCTCTTAAGTACTTCCCCACCTTCAACATTCTCTTTTCATTACTTATTTTTTTCCATCACTTTCCGCTTGGTTATTTGATACATTCTCTTATGTCCTTATAAAAAGTTTTTCTATCTTTAAACTGCACTTCAAAACATCTTTACATTTCCTTACCTGACCCCTGTTCTTAAAATATTTTATTTTAATTGTTAATTACTTCTCGTGTAATTTCCTTATTTCCTTGCCTCACTGGGGCTATTTTCCTTGTTT
The DNA here is from genome assembly GCF_036898095.1 of Palaemon carinicauda. Taxonomy (NCBI): domain Eukaryota; kingdom Metazoa; phylum Arthropoda; class Malacostraca; order Decapoda; family Palaemonidae; genus Palaemon; species Palaemon carinicauda. The sequence goes on along the minus strand of NC_090729.1, from coordinate 172,072,296 downwards.
TAGCCCTCGGGCTTATAGCATTCTGCTTTTCCAACTAGGGTTGTAACTTAGCAAGTAATAATAATAATAATAATAATAATAATAATAATAATAATAATAATAATATGGTGATGATGATGATGATGATGATGATGTTTGTTCCATGCATGCTCTTCTCACTTCCTTCCTATCAACTGACTTAATCTTATCTATTCTTACTATGATATTTTATCCTCATCTGTCCAGCTTCAACTAATGTTTCCAGTCGAATAATTATCAGATATCCCCGTGGCCTCTCACATTACACCCTTCAACTT
>NC_090729.1:172064500-172069500 GCF_036898095.1 Palaemon carinicauda | reverse complement strand
GCGTTATATAATTAGTGGTCAATACAATTGTTCTTAAAAAAAAAAAAAAAACTTTTGATTGTTACTATTTGCTAATCTGTGATTGTCCTCTAAAGCTTTTGGGGATAATTTTAATGCTCTTGAAAAATGATTCTTTATGAATAAATTATGTATATTGATATGTGCATATCTTTACTGTGCTCAGGCTGTGGACAATATTGCTCTCATATACTGTATAGTGAAAAATAATTGAGTATTGTTGTTTCTTTAATATATTGTTTTTGCAAGTTATAAATGTGACTAGACTTTTTATAATTTTTTTCTCATATCAGTATACCATTAGTTTTTCTGACAAGATTCTGAAATACTGATAAGATACTTCAAATATGTATTTTTCACCCTTTCCTGGTTTCTATAAGTGAGCATTCCACTCTGCAGAAGCTCACTTGGCGAGTTAATGACCATTTGAAATTTGTATCATGTGAATGTTTACACATTATGAATATTAATAGAAGTAACAAGGGTGAAGGTTTCGTATTCATTAACCAGACGAACATCGATGGCGACGATGCTTTCTCAGATACTGAAATATATTCAGCCATAAATATAATCAAGTGTGATGTTTATTCTTCATTGCGGAGCCGAAAATGATGGTACGATGAGTCAGGACAAAACTTAAACTCTAAAGATATGCTATGTCAACTGGCATAGCCGATTGCTATTCAAAAGTTATTGGCTACGAGACCAACTTGCATAGTCAATTGCAATTTGTCCCGAGTGAAAATTGGCTGGTAAAGCAGTAATGGGGCGATAAAATTTATATTTCTCTCTCTCTCTCTCTCTCTCTCTCTCTCTCTCTCTCTCTCTCTCTCTCTCTCTCTCTCTTGACGCCAGGGCTGACAGAATTCTTTAAATGTTTAACAAGCTGGCCCTGACCTCTCCCTAAGGGCTTCCAAAAGCTTCTCGAAGCCTGTCATTCAATCATCCTTATCTTATCTGAGACATGATTGGTGGAAGAATCCGGCTTCTTTTCCGCTCTCGGTCGCATATCAGCCAATCAAGCTGCCGCTTTCATATCTCAACCGAGCGTGAAAACCAATAAGGTGAGCGCTTTCATCAACTATTCAGCGGGAGTTCGATGCGAGCTCAGAGGGGATTGGCTGATGTGATAAGCGGATGGGCGCCTGCTGGGGCCTCCTCCACGCGTACGATAACTTACTTTTATGAGATTAGAAATCCCAGCTTATGATATATTTATTTGCCCTCTGGATGGTTGAACTTTTTATGCGGCAGGGCGACCACCCTTTTCCCTCAGCCTCATCTTTTTTCCCCCTTTTGGGTTCCCTATTCCCTCTTTCTCGCATCTTGGTACTTCGAACTTCGTATATTCCCCTTTTTTTCTAAAGACAAACATAACCGGCCGTCTTTGGATCGAGCGAACATCGTACCCGATGCAGACTTATTGCCATTCAAATTATCGGATCCTCAATGCATATTTGATCCTCTAACGATTCCAAATTGAATTGGAAAACCAAAGACCAACCGACGGAAGAAGCGCCGTCCATCTCTTTCAGAAATATCGATGGAGAGGGTTTCAGGGGAATTGGCTACAGCCGGAGTGAAGAGTCGTCCGGTAGGACGGCTTAAGGCTTATATTTGTGTTTGTTATCGAGCGTTTATCAGCCATATCGTAGTGAATATTTAAAGCTATGCGGCTTTTTCATGTGCACAGTGGATAAGGTGTGGATGGAGTTTTCTTTGCCATCAGGTGAGGAGGCTAGTAAAACTTTTCGATTTTGGTAGGCCTAAAATCATCATTGAATTTTTTTTTTTTTTTTATAGTTTGGCACTGAATTAGATTTTGTTTTTTATCATATATTTTAAGCCCTGGTTTAGCTATTGCATACAGTAGCCTATCTCAATATGCTTGTGTTATTTACATGATGTGTGTGTGTGCTTACACAGCTTTTTCCATTAAGGAAGTGGTGCTAGAGCGTATTTTCATTATGCTCTTCTACGCCCCGTTTTCGTCCACCAATGTCAACCAACTACCAAGTACATATTTGACTTACTATGTCAACAGAGGAGCGATATATTTTCATGTTAGCTTTTTCTCACCACTCGTCTTCTCACACGAGTCAAATTTGGTTGTCTTTGCTTAGTAGGCAAGTGTGCAACTTTTCGCACCAGTCCACTAAGCTCTGGCATCAAGATTAAAGGCGTTTAGTAACCTCATTTTAAAAAGATTTCTATTAAGTTAAAAAATAGGTTTTTCAGTTGCCATTTATGAAGGAACGTTGCCCATTATAGTTATGTTTTGCGTAAATATTCCATGAAACAGATTTTGACCGCGAAAAAAAAAATAATGCAATATTTTCCCGATAAAGAGAAAGAGGTGACAGTCGGCCTTCCCATAATCATATTCAAGAGACAAGGATACACAAGAAAAACGTATTCGTAATTCTAGCCTAAATACCAAAAATACACGCTGAAGTGGAAGCTGTTAAAGTTAAGAATTAATTAACTACGTATTGTTAACTAATGCCTCAAGACAGATATTTAGAGGTAAGTAATATTAGTATGATTCGAACACGCCAAACTAAAATTGCTTGTAGCAGAAGCAAATACGGTCCTTATCCAGCCCACGTCCGATGTAAAGCAGCCTTGCAAATGTGAGAGAGAGAGAGAGAGAGAGAGAGAGAGAGAGAGAGAGAGAGAGAGAGAGAGAGAGAGAGAGAGAGAGAGATGCTGGTGAAGGAAAAGAAGTGTCGTTTTAGTACCAAAAGTAACGATAGACCTTCCTCCTAAAACATGGGAAGTGACAAAATGGGGAAAAAAACTGACATCAGAATAGAATTTCATAGTACCGTGGCATTCAATTCATAGAATTTTAAATGGTTTTACCTTATTATCTGCCAATATATACCTTATTATGCTTTTATGGGGTGGAATCATCACTACTTAGGAAGAGATAATGTTTCAACCAATTGAAAGCGTTCGTTCATAAAAAAAAACATCAAGCAATACATATCATTATTTCTTTTTGGGTGTTAACCTATCGTGATTTAGACGTTTTTGCCTTTTTCTCTACACACACACACACACACACACACACCACACACACACACACGCACACACACTCACACTCAAAAAACTTAGACCTGAGAGCCGGAGACCTCCCTCTCACTTGAAATAGAACCGACAAGTAGGACCCATTGATTTGCAACAATGATATTCGCTCATTAATTCACGCGTTACCCCTCTGCGAACCCTCTGGAAAATGCTAATGGAAAACGGGACCATCGCAGGCGACCAAATGCTCCCCGAAATCCTTGCAATGAAGTATGATTTATCTATGTAAATTCTAATTACTCTTTACATTAATTAAGGTATTAGGAGCCGTTCAAAAGAATTCGGGAGAATAAAGAAGAGCCCTCGCCTCCCACCGAGTGATGGTCAGCGAAAAGGGGAGAGAGCAAGTAGAGAGGGACACACGCAAACACCAGCACTCCAAAGCAAACTTTTTTTTTCATCACTTTTCTATTTGTGCTGCAGCTGCCATGGTTTGTTTATGCAAAGCACCACCTTCCTGATGTGTTTGTGCGTATGTATATATCCCTCTCCCCCTCCCCCTTTGGGATGACAGATGCTTGTGGCTTGTCACATGTAGGGAATGATCGGTTTAGATCTCACCCGGGTGGTGTGATTCAAGAGGGCAAGAGGTCAGTTATGCAAAAAAAGAGTTTCCTGTCATTGATATCATTTTTTTAAATTCATTTGTAAATATATTTGCGACGTATCTATTTATTCATTGGCGTGTGTTTTTTTTACGAGGGTTTAGTTTTATTTACTGTACTATAGAAATTTCTTATATTTATTGATTCATTTGTGGTATATGCAATGTGTCATAAATGCGTTTTAATCTTCAACTGCAGCTCTGGTAGGAATGTTTTCGAATTGATGTAAGTGAAAACGGAACTTTAAATCAAATATGTTTGAATAGAATATAATGATTCTCAAAATGCCATATTCTATCAAATGTTTTATTTGTTTAGGTTTTTTATAGCGTTAGCTTATGTGACGTATCACCAAATGTTTATTTTTTTATTTTACCGATGGAATGAAATATATCCACAAAACGATCTCTTGATTGGACTATAAATGCAGGGAACGGATTCCCGTCTTGCAAAATAAATAATTGAATAATAACTTTGCAATAGTGTCTATCAAGATGGCGTTACTGTACTACTTTAAAAAGGGAAGTTCTCTCTCTCTCTCTCTCTCTCTCTCTCTCTCTCTCTCTCTCTCTCTCTCTCTCTCTCTCTCTCTCTCTCTCTCCGCATGAGCTTTATTGACGATTTTCAAGAATTGTCTCCTCTTTTTAATCTGAATTAAAACTGAATCTTAGTCTTAGTCAGTACTTGGCTTATTTTGTTCATATGAATCAGTAACCCAGAAATTTTTGCCTTTCCATTTATGTTTGTTTCCCTCAAGAGCCAGTCTCTGGAATTCTCTCCTTACAGTTTTCCATCTTTTGAGAGCTCGCTAAGAACAACCAGCATTTAATTGTTTCGAGGATAGGCAACCTTGGGTTTTAGGTTACCCATCCCACCGGACTCCCATCCAAAAAAAAAAAAACTATATGAGCCCCCCTCTGAATACTTCATCTCTCTCTCTCTCTCTCTCTCTCTCTCTCTCTCTCTCTCTCTCTCTCTCTCTCTCTCTCTCTCTCTCTCTCTGCTGTTTAACGCTCCATGATTTCTTCCCCTTTGAAAATGTTTAGCTTTGATTTTGAGATAATGAGCAATTTAGTAATCATATTATTAAATGCTATGTGTGTCTGTATGTCTATTTGTGTGTAATATTGCAAGTTGAGAGAAGCGAGCCTTTATCTAACAAATTCAAAATCTTGAACTGTAAGGCGCAGAACAACGTGATGTACTTGGAATTTTATAATTGCGATGCAATTACATCATTACTTAGATATTACCGTCATTTCTGATAAGATGAATACACTACTT
>NC_090729.1:172049500-172057000 GCF_036898095.1 Palaemon carinicauda | reverse complement strand
TATATATATATATATAGGAAATAAACGTGGGCATGATATATAATGAGAATAAGAGATAATAGATGGACGAAAAGAATAACAGAAGGGGTCCCTAGAGATTGCAGACGATGCAGGGGAAAGGAGAGAAGACGATGGATTGACGAGATGAGAAAATTTGTGGGTACAGACTGACGAGATGAGAAAATTTGTGGGTACAGACTGGCATAGAAAGACCGCAAACAGACTGGAGTGGTATGACATGTCTGAGGCCTTTGTTCTGTAGTGGGCTAGCAACGGCTGAAGATTATGATGATTTTATATATATATATATATATATATATATATATATATATATATATATATAATTTATATATTATACAGATATATATATATATAATTTATATATTATACAGATATATATATATATATATATATAATTTATTTATTTATACAGATATATATATATATATATATATATTATATATATATATGATATAATATATATATACATTTATATATAGATATATTATATATAGCCTATAATATAATATATATAATTGTATGTATATTATATATATTTATATACATATATATATACATATAGATATACATATACATATATATACGTATATATGTATATGTGTATATATATATATATATATATATATATATATATATATATATATATATGAATGTATGTATATATAATCCAACATTAAGTTATTTTCCAAAGAAGTACACGTCACTTAACGTGTGAACGCAAATAAACGTGAGATGCAAACACGCAGTTATCATCTATATCATAATGCAAACACGCATGTTGAATTAAATACAAATAACATCGCTATGGACATCCATACAACCACAGTGAATCACATCACTGAAATATTACATTTGGGAAAAAAAAACGACAGCAAACCAAATAATTCCTACTTTCATCTTTTAAACAAATCTCGATCATTAAAGTCCGAGAACAATTCCCTATCGCTCCAGTTCCCGAACTTTTGCAAAGCGAGAGCGAAATCAATAGAAGAAAGAAAATGGAGAATTTGAGCCACCGTTTTCACACAGCCGGCCAGCGTTAAACTCTAGTACATCATGTCACCGAAGCCGAGTTATGAAAGTGAGGAGGATCTAGAATGAGGTGACAGTTTGCTGCCTGCATGCTTAAATGCGCACGCGCATCATGAGTAAAGCATGGTCCGGTGAATTTCTCAAGCATACTGATCTCTTCTTCTTCTTCTTCTTCTTCTTCTTCTCTCCATTGAATAGATATTGTCAATGCCTTTAGGTCTCTTGACTTTTCAGCCTTACTAAAATGCTTTATGTGTGGTTGGTTGTTATTGCTTCACATACTTTACAAATTATTAGTTTTATATGTTTTTTAGTTATGTATATTACAAAAAAAAAAAAACACCCATACACATATATATATACATATATATATATATATATATATATATATATATATATATATATATATATATATATATATATATATATATATATGAATGTGTGTACGTATTTATTTATTCATATTGTTAATTTACTTATTTAATTCTTTAATTATAGAAAGGAGAAGTGTTATGTTATTTAGATGGATTTACCAATTTATTTATTTATTCTGTAATAAAGAGAAAGATTCAACTCCAAATATCTTCACTGGAATTTAAAATTAATTTTTTCTTTTATTCTTTAAGTTCTCCATTTATTTACCTATTTTTTTGTTATTTATAAAATGATATTAGTAAAGATACATCTGAAAGTATTTATGAATGCCATCTTATGGTTGTGAATTTCTACTTTGAGATAATCATATAATCATTTCTATTCCTATAGTTTAGACTTTAACCTTATAGGAAGAAAGTAATGACTTGTTTGATAATTAAATTATTATTATTATTATTATTATTATTATTATTATTATTATTATTATTATTATTATTATTACTTGATAAGCCACAACCCTAGTTGGAAAAGCAGATAAAATAGCCCAGTGAGGAAAAGAAACTAGGAAAAATAGTTTTTAAAGAAGAGTAACATTAAAATAAATATCTCCTATATAAACTAAAAACTTAACAAAATAAGAGGAAGAGAAATGAGATAGAACAGTCATAGTTTTCCTTGTCAGAATATGAAATTGTATTCTAAAAATGAGAATATTCTAATCCTCTTATCTAAATTCATCAGTCGTAAATGTTTGACAGGACTAGTTTATGTGACCCGTCAAAATGACGGCTAAATATTTAGGTTGAATGTGCCTTCGCATCTCCTCTCGTCATGGTATGACTACACGCTCTTCCCCTACTTGAGAGACGTGACCGAAAAGGAACATAAATACTGTATATATATGAATATGAATATATATAAATATATAAATATATAAATATATAAATATATATATATATAGATAGATAGATAGATAGATAGATGAATATATATACATATATATATGTATATATATTTATATATACATATATATATATATATATGTATGTATGTATATATATATATATATATATATATATATATATATATATATATATATATATATATATATATATGTTTAGAGCCTGGTGCTTGCTGCTTTATTATATGGGACAAATACAGCATACTGTATTTAACTGACTTTTAAATAAAAGTAAATCTTGAGAGTTAGATAGGAAAAACATTTGACATCAAAACTGATATAGTGTTAAGATATATTGCCCTTTCAGTTATGACACAGAGTATACTTTTTCGTCAGAGTATACAGAATGTTGTATTTATGAAGATTGAGAGGGAAAACGCGAACCCTATAAAGATACTTAGAACATCTAGAAAAGAGTTCTATGTCATTTAATTGAATCATTGCGACCACATTTAGTCGTGGAATGCATTTCAGGTCATAAACGAAAGGTCCTGGTTTTAATTCGCAGTTGTCCAAAGTACAGCATTCTTTCACGAACATTCTGCACGGTTGCCTAAGTCCTAGGTATTGTATCTTCTAATTCACATAATTTCCATTAGTAATACTGTTCTTTCACATTTATAAAGTATCTTAGAAAAAGTGATAGTTAAATTTTACGTTATAAAGCGTTTTTTTCTAACCTATTTAGAATTAGCAGTTATGGTATTGATGTGATTAGCAAAGCGTTACTAGTCAGGGTTAGCCATACTAGGTTGGTTGTTGTGAGCGATCAGAGTAGTGTCCACCATCACCAATCTGCAATGGCCAGCGTGATGATGGAAATGGCCAAACACCACATATGACTAAGGACATTTCTGAGACCCTTGCACTGCATGGAGTAGAAATGACTGCATTTGATGATGATGATGATGCGGGAAGAGAGTTACATATGTCTATTCACAGTTTATATATGAAATATTTGTTTTGATGTTACTGTTTTAAGGTATTTTATTTCAATTGCTCATTATTTCTTATATCATTTATTTATTTCCTTATTTCCTTTCCTCATTGGGCTATTTTCCCCTGTTGGAGCCCTTGGGCTTATAGTATCTTGCTTTTTTCAACTAGGGCTGTAGCTTAGCTAATAATAATAATAATAATAATAATAATAATAATAATAATAATATGGGGAACTTTTCTGAATTAGAAACATTCTTCTTATCTGCAGTCGATAGAACGTATTTCTTATTCCCATAGATGTGATGAGAGCCCTTCTATGCATTGTCCATTTGGAGTCATACGGACTGGCTCTGATTTTCAGACTTCCATTCGCTCCCTTACGAAATAGGAAGCTCTTGTTTAAGACGTTGCTACAAATGTAGAGGATTTGGGGTATGTCAATACTGAAAGCAAAGAATTATCCCACGTATTATACTGGTGTAAAACCTCCATGATCTGACTTTTGAATCTCTCTCTCTCTCTCTCTCTCTCTCTCTCTCTCTCTCTCTCTCTCTCTCTCTCATTTATTCCCTTTTTTCATTTTAAACCGAGTATTATTCGAAGCCTGGATTGCTTGTCACTTCCCTCTCTCACCCCTCCTCATCCTTCTCCCTCTCTCCTCCTGCTCCCTCTTTCCTCCTCCTCCTCCTCCTCCATCTCCGTCATCCGAGCTGTCATCCGTACACACGGAGAAGCGGGAGATATCAATGGACCGCCAGATACAGAATGAATGGGAGGTAATGGAGAGGAGAATACGAGGCTTCAATGGTTGGTAATGGTTGTCATATCTGTCCGGACGGCCATGTTTACCTGGTCCGGTGAAAGCTAAATAGCCTTCGATTATCTGCTGGCAACGGTTCGGCCGGCCCCCTACACACCCGACCCACGGATTCCCTAAGCTCCGTGGGCGTCTACGCCTTCGGGAGGAGAAGGCATTCCCCTTTATTTGAGGGCACCCCCTCCTACCCTCGTTATACCCTGATACTGACTGACCCCTACGGCAGAAAAAAAAAAACTTGCCTTGCTAGATTTTCTATATTATTATTATTATTATTATTATTTTTGTTTTTGTTTTTGTTTTCATTTTGTTGTTGTTGTTGTTGTTGTTGTTGATTAATCTTAAAGATTAAAGTCTTCGTTTCTGTGGTAATTTTTTTCTTTGATGATTCATGATACGATTCTTTGATAAGAAGTTGCTGGTTACGATGTGATGGTAAATGGCATGACCGTGATATTATCGGTATGATTATGACAATGAAAGGTGAATGGATGTAAAAGGAATAGAGAGCAAGAAGGGAGGTTTAGATAACGTAATGAGTGTTTGTGTATAGGAGAGAGACCTTTTACTTTATATTTAGATACAGTTTTCAGTAATATAATGCGAATTTTGGAAGTAGATATTCCTCTTTCAATGTATCTAGCTTTATTCGTCATTTTCCTCTCCTTTTTTAAGCTATATTCATTTCTTCATAGTTACCAATCAACAATAATTTTTCTCCCCTTTTTTGGGAATAATTATCATGAAGAATTGACGATTTTTAATCATTGCTGTGATCAAGAAAACTGAAATCTTTCTGTCATCGCTTCGTGAATATAATTTTTTAGAAATTAGTGAATGAAAACAATTTTTCAAAATGTTTATTGTAAGTGAAAGCTCGCTAAAAGGTGACTAGCTCACTCTAGTTGTTGTTACTCTCCTCCTCCTCCTCCTCCTCCTCCTCCTCCTCCTCCTCCTCCTCCTCCTCCTCCTCCTTTTTCTTCAGTATTATCAGATAGGTTGGATACCTGATAACCAAATTGTCATTACTTTACTAATGGGGATTGCGTAGATCAGAAGCCCCATTACAATGAATAGCATACTGGTAATAGTGATGACGAGCACTATTTCTCTTAGCAGCGTTATTTTTGTATACATGTCATTAGAAATGACTATATAAAATAGATAAGGTTGAGAACACATGTCTAAACCATGAGGACATAAAGTACCGTGTTAGAGCTTAGGCTAAAATAGATTCATTTTGCATAATTAGATTTGGTCTAGTGCTGAGAGAAGTTGCATAAGGGATGAACGACAAAAAGTCCAAGCTCGAAGTTAGTTGCTATTGGACCAATGTTACTACAGAAAAAAAAAATTATTATTATTATTATTATTATTATTATTATTATTATTATTATTATTATTATTATTATTGTTGTTGTTGTTGTTGTTGTTGTTGTTGTTGTTGTTGCCGTCGAATTCATCAGAAGGTTCTGTGAAAAGGTTCTGGTGTTCTTGGACCTATATTTAGTTAAGTTTTACTTTGATATATATTCATTGTCTTTTTCAGTACAACAGGAGTTCATTTCATGAACAATTCTTGTAAATATCGAAATTTATTGTGAATTTTATGCGTCAGTTTTATTATTTTCTAATGGCACGTGCAATGCATGTCATATATATATATATATATATATATATATATATATATATATATATATATATATATATATATATATTTATATATATATATATATATATATATATATATATATATATATATATATCATCATCATCATCATCATCATCATCATCGTCCTCATCATCCTCATCTCCTCCTCCTACGTCTATTGACGAAAGGGGCTTCGATTAGATTTCGCCAGTCGTCTCTATCTTGGGGTTTTAAATCAATAATTCTCCAATCATCATCTCCTACTTCACGCTTCATAGTCTTCAGCCACGTAGGCCTGGGTCTTCCAACTCGTTCTAGTGCTTTGTGGAGCCCAGATAAAAGTTTGGTTAACTAATCTCTCTTGGGGAGTGCGAATAGCATGCCCAAACCATCTACATCTACCCTTCACCATGATCTCATCCACATATGGTATTCGAGTAATGTATGTTATAGTTTCATTTCTAATCCTGCCCTGCCATTTAACACCCAATATTTTTTATGGTTTTATTCTCAAATCTACAAAATCTGTTTGAGATTGTTTCATTGTCATATCACGACTCATGTCCATACAGTAACACCGATCTCATTATACTGATATACAGTATAGCCTGATTTTTATATGTAATTTCAGGTGATTTGATTTCCAAATTTTACTTAACGTAGCCATTGCTTGATTTGCTTTTTTAAATCTTTCATTAAACTCAAATTCTAAAGATCCTGTATTGGATATCATAGTTCCTAAATATTTAAATGATTCCACCTCGTTAATCCTTTCTCCTTCCAATGATATTTCATCTTCCATTGCATATGCCGTTCTCATCATATGCTTTCTTCTATTGATCTTAAGCCCAACCTCCTGTGATATTTCATGCATTCTGGTAAGTGAGCATTGCAAATCCTGTGGTGTTTTGCTAACGAGGACAGCATCATCAGCATACTCTAGGTCAACTAATTTCCTATTACCAATCCACTCCAATCCTTCTCCACCATCCCCAACTGTTCTATGCATTAAAAAATCCACGAAGATGACAAACAACATACGTGACAAGATATTCCCACGGAGTACTCCACTGTTCACTGGAAATCCATTTGATAGGATTCCATTAACATTAACTTTGCACTTGCTATGCTCATGAACAGACTTAATCAAATTCACATATTGAAGAGGAACTCCATAATAACATAGAACTCTCCACAAAATTGGCCGGGTGCACACTTATCAAAGGCTTTTTCATAGTCCACAAATGCTATCAAAACTAGATTTCTACATTCTACACATTCCGGTACCACGTGTCTTAAAATGAAAATTTGGTCAGTACAACTTCTACCTTTTCTAAATCCTAGTTTTTCATCTCTCAACTTTTCATCAATCTTTCTCTCCAGTATCTTTAGAATGATCATACTATATATTTTCATGACAACTGACGTAAATGTGATACCTCTGTAATTATTGCAATCAGTCAGATCTCCTTTTTTTTGCCATTTTCACCAACACTCCTTACTCTCATTCATCAGGTTTTGCCTCTTCATGCCACAATCTACAAAATAAGCTTGTAAGTAGTCTGGGGGTAACCTAATTTTCGGTCAGTATCATCTCTGCAGTTATTCCATCGCATCCATGGGCTTTCAATCTTATTTTTTTTTTTTTTTTTTTTTTTAATGATAGCTTCGGCGTCAAACACGGAATTCATTCATTTGCACATC
>NC_090729.1:172039500-172047000 GCF_036898095.1 Palaemon carinicauda | reverse complement strand
CACATACATATATGTGTGTGTATATATATATATATATATATATATATATATATATATATATATATATATATATATATAAGTATAAATATGAATATAAATATAAATCTATATATATATATATATATATATATTTATATTTATAAATATATATATATATATATATATATATATATGTATGTGTGTATATATATATATATAAATATAAATATATATATATATATATATATATATATATATATATATATATATATATATATATATATATATATATATATATTCGCGCGCACGTGCGTCTGTTTTCACTAGCTTACCTTTATTAATGAACTATTTAATATTTCGTATTTACCTTCCAGGGTAATTTCGTGAAAATATCACTCCTCACTTGATCAAAAGAAAAAAAATTAGGTTCAACATATAATCATGTATTTCTACAAAGTAATATATTATTTTCATTTTTAAAACTGCATTTCCACATAAACGTATGTATTCAGTTGCTAGAAAATTAAAATTAGATTTAACCTTATTAAAATATTTTTAATATTTTTTTCAAAATTGTTTACCTGTGAAGAATTATTATCTGATAATTCGTGAGTTTTATGAAGTGACAAAATACAGTTTTACAAGGAAGCTTAAATGATAGAGGGGGTTTTGCAAACGTTTATTATATATAGCAGTATATAATACTTTCATGATATGTATTGTGGTCATATGATTGTAACCCAAAAAATTTAGTTACTGTCAAAATATGTCCTCATTCATCCTCAAAATGGTGAATATATCACAAGTTCTTTAAATACTTTTGTCTATGATTTTTTAGACTTGCTGGAGCAATAGAAAACAGGTTATTAATTAATATTATCTTCGTCTTTTTTAAAGACTCATTGCTGAATTAATTCCCTCAACTCAACCTTTTTTCCACAACAGAACGAGAAATGTACTCTTTTGGAATGATAAATTTTCCTATCGTTAAACAAGGGCTCGTAAGTTATTGAGTTGAGAATTTACAGAAAGTAATTAGAAATTTTTTAGTTAATGTTAAAGCCGTACCTTTGGCAGAACTTCCGTTTCAAAAATATCCAACGATTAAATGGTAAAATAATCGCATCTATAGTTTTGCTAGTGGTCTTGATAGTATATTTAATTCTTCACATTATTGGACTGGATAGATAACAGAACTAAGATCAGTGAATTGCAAGTTGTAGATAGTATTTTTTTTTAAATGTCATTTAAACATTTTTATTGTTAAATTTATTTCGAAGCTCGTCTTGAATTTCGAATCATTCTCTCTCTCTCTCTCTCTCTCTCTCTCTCTCTCTCTCTCTCTCTCTCTCTCTCTCTCTCTCTCTCTCTCTCTCTCTCTCTTTTTGAACTCAGACAAGAAGGTCTGAGCTCTAAGGGGACGTTTAGAGATCGTGTTAAACTAATGGCAAAAGGTCATATACCCTACTCATTCTGGACTTGAAAACTTGAAGGACAACGTAACGCAACTTATAGAAGGACACAAGAGTCACTGAATCATTGCGATGAGGCGAAAGGATCCAGAGCTGCATTAGCATCCTTTGAAAATCAACATTTGATCTCGACAGAGGCCGATGCTCTTTGTGTGGTAAAACACGACCCCCAGAACCCAGAGAAAGGGGTGGGGTGGGGGGAGGGAGAGGTCCTCCTCATCTTCTCTTCCTCCTCTTCCTCTTTCACCTCCTGGTTGCAAACTGTTTTTTATCTGTAGGAAATGCATTTATATATATTCGTTCCTTTTATGCAATGGCCTAGAATATCACACGTATAGGTTTCGGAGTTCAGAAATCCAGTTAAATCTGCGGGGAACGAAAATGAAAAATTTGCGTATTGATTTCGAATTCGTCGGTTCCGGGGGCAAATTTATTCGGACGAAAAAAGAAAGAGCGTTTAGTCTTTATAGTTATATCCGTGGTAAATGACTGTATGCGTTAGAGGCGGAATCCCTTTCCATTGGAATTGCATTCGCCATAACCCCACCGCATATCATCGTGTGCGGGTAAGAGAAGGTGGAGGAGGATGGGATAGAGAGAGGGCCCGGGATGGGTGAAGGTAGGTAAAAGGATGGGGAATGTAATGGGGGAATTAGTAAGGAATGGGGATGACGGGCTTGGTAGGAGGAAGGGTGGGCCATAGAGTATAGGAAAAAAAAGTACAGAGTACTATACAGGTGCGTTGGTGATATGCCCAACTACTCCATTACCGGGATACCATCGGAACCTTTACCCAATTGCATTAATACTCAAACAATCGCTTTATCGACAGCCGTCATTGCGTTATCATCAGCAAACCTCTGTCGTAATTGCGGAGGGCGACTGAATTTGGCGTATCAGAGCGGCGACACTGATTCCCCCCACCGTTCGTCAACTCGCCATTTTAATTCAACTAATTCCAATTCGGCCAATTACACGTCGCTGCATTTGGCAGGTCGGAGGCTCAATGATGCGGACGCTGTATTGGGATAATGCACGCGAGCATCCCAGAGGACATCCTAATTTAATAACTTCGGGTTGACTTCTCTTACTCGCTTTTTTATCATTTATTTGTGCATTTGCTTTTCTTTTTTTTTTAGCTCTTGACTGAATACGTAGCGCTGCTCGCGGTAGTGGATATAGTTGCTAGATTTTTTATAAACGGAAATATATTTCTTTTTTTGTTTCATAGGATCTGATTACCTATTTAGTAGGGCATTGTAATTTGCTCCCCCCTGTGTAAGTCAAGTGCCAAATTCAAGGGTAATCTGAAAGACTTATCAAGAGAAATATAAAAACGGAGAAAAAATCTTCAAAGAGGCTGTTGATAAATGTAAGCGTATATGTTGTTGTATGCAAGCTTACGTGTGAACAAAAGTCTTCTAAAGCTGTTAATAAATGTGAGTGTGTTTTGTTGTATGTGAGCTTACGTGTGAACAAATGTCTTTTTCGTTAGATATCTTAAAGTAGTTAAATTGGGAGTAAGAAATACAAAACATTTATGAATAAACGAATCTTGGAAAATTACAGTTGAAAGGCAAACCTTGAAAAGGGGAACTTGAAAGAATACTTTAAAAAAAGGAGACTTACCAGCTGGTTCTGATAAGCAGTGACGGCGGTGAAGACGGTCTCTGAGAAAATGAAGGTCTTGTGATCCTCCAGGTCCAAATCTGTCACAGGTCCCTGACCGGAATCGTGGCGTCGAACCAAGTGGATTCTTGGTTGGTAGCGATGCATCGAATTCAAGACAATCTGGGCACGGGGAAGATGTGCTTGGAATAAATATCAGGGCATTGAAGGAGAGGGAAGGCTTTTGTATATTTCATCTCAATGGGACTGGTTGTAGCTTTTATTTAACTATTAAAAGATATGATTTTGTTGGAGAAATAAGTAGCTTTCCAGTTGTGAACCAAATAGATTATCTGGAATAAGATTCCATGACTGTGCTATTTAAATCCATTATTTCGGACAATACATTATATCACAGTCAATGCTCAAACACCTTTTAGGGAAAAGTAAAAGACATTTTATTTATCGTTACTTAAATGATGCCATTACATTTTAAATTCCAGCACTAATTTCTTTTTCTGATAGTTAATAAGAATGAAAAGTTTGAATTATCTACACTGTTAAGAATTTGCCGTAAGAATGGTGAAAATCCTGGAATCAATGTTGCTAGGCATTTGCCGTTTTAAAAACTTGATATATTGACGTTAAGGAGTGATATTACGATCACCCACCAATCCGTAAAAGATAATAACAAAGTAGGGTAAAAATGATGGTCGCCTATATTTACTGAAATACGGCTGAGAACTGTATATTTTCATGGATAATGTATAGTTAAATTACGTGTGATTTTTAAACAGTGTACTACTGAGTTGCACTACACATATAGACACGTGTACACAATGCGTATATAGAATAGCGTTCACTCATGAAAATTTGCAATTAAAATGCTACACAATAGTAATTCACTTTACGACTATTGTTAGTTGAGTGGTTCAAGAATGTTACTCCATAAATAGAAAATATTAAACATGGACTTTAAAAGAAACCAGGGGGAGTAAAAGAGTTAAGGGAGGATGAGAATCTTCAAATATTTCTGTATATATGAAATGATTACTAATATATATAATTTAGAGCTGATACTTTTGACATTTAATGTAGTGACACCTGTTCATCTTACTCATGAAAAAAAAAAATTAATTCATGAGACCTGGCAATTGCTCTTGGACTGAATTAAATATGGAAAACAAAATTATCTCTGCGTTTCTGGCATTAACAACATTTATTAAATAATTTGCAATGGTGACACATCTTAAAATTAGATATGCTAAGGTAATAAAGCCATATTCTAGCTATGTTTTAGAATACCCATAATTGGTAGCTAATTATTCGCAAAGAAAAAGTAAATGGAAAAGAAACGTAATGTATGAAAATGAGATGCAAATTCATTATGATCATGGAACTGGATTTGATACTTTGAATGATTTGTTCCATAACGTAACCTACCAAGTGCGTTGCAGGTGGCTTTAGTGTAGTATGCATTGAAGGCTCTTAAACAGATAACTTGAAGTAAGATAAAGACAATTGAAAAGAGAAAAGTAGGTAGAGTTACTACAGGCAATTGTAGAGAACACTAGAAGATTGGAGAACAAATTCTAGCCGGCTATCTTTATAGAAGAGATTAAAGTTCCGCAATTCTTATGTGTAGTGATTATGATGTTACAACAACTTAGATTCCACCTTTGCAATATAAATGCTATTAAATGCTTCATTTATAGATCTAGAAGGACTTCTGGTAACGCCACAGAACATTGGATTTTGAAAGAAGTTTGTAGAAGTCAGAAACTAAGTAAGGTCAACGAATGAAACCCTTACCTCAGATTAAAAAATAGCCCCTAGCGCTGTATTCTGTGACCCATATGATAATGAATTCTCTAAATATCAAATGTAAAGGAGGAAATGAAAGTAAGAGATGTAGTTTACCTAATGTCATTACTTGTTTGACTGCTGAGTAAAGTTGTCAGAAAATAGAGCAGAAACTTGTTTATATGTAGGCACGCATAAAGAACCGTGACTGAAGGGGAATTAAGCATCCATCGCTCCTCACTATTCATAAAATATTCCTGTAATCCTCAACTATATGTGTCTGAAAAGGCTTTTGGTGTTTTGGCAGTCGTGCTACATAATATTGAACCAAGGTTTTGGATAAATGGACAGTTACTGAAGATATGCCGCAAGTCGCATTTCAAGAAACGTGTGGCTTAACAATATAGGATTTTGACATTGTTTATTCCTAAGATTGATGAGAATTCGACTAGACTGTGGCATGTTTTCCTTTAGATGTGAGTGTAATCCCACACGAGTAACCACAGAATTGACAGTTCTTACCTGACCGTGTTTGTCCATCTCGTTGTTGGTGAGTTTGACTTTCTCGAAAGAGACGATTTGTTTCTTGAGTTGATCCCCGGTGTAGGGGGAGTCCGGATGCGGATACAGCCGGTAGGGGGGCGGCGGATCTGCTTTTCCGGCCACTAACCATGACGATCGGTGGTACGCGTATCTGTTGAGGCGGAAATATTCGATAAAATTAGATTAAGGTAGGCTGATGCTAGCATGGCCTCCTGCTCACTAGCTGTTCAATGTAATATCCTCTCTCTCTCTCTCTCTCTCTCTCTCTCTCTCTCTCTCTCTCTCTCTCTCTCTCTCTCAGGGTTTCCTTCAAATAGTATTGCAGTAACGAAAAACTAAACTGCCGACGTTAATAACTAAATCCTTTAATGACTATTCAAGGACCATGCTGAAAGTTTCTTGCGTGTCATAATCTGACCACCTATAAATTAAAAAAAGAAAAAAAATATTTTTTTCCGGTAGTTTATCCGTATTACTCATGTTTACCATCCATCTTCAATCATCAGTTCAGTCCCACTCTCACAGTACCTAAACATGAGGACGTTAGTTGGATTTACTCCTAGTACAAATTCTACTTACAATTGTTACCTCTTCCCCTTTTCCTTCCAACATGTTTAAAACATTTAGTTTCTAACTTCTAAATTCCTGCTACTTGAATAAACCATCTCAGAGCAATGACATCCACTTTTTTCATCTCAACAGCAATTATTGTGACAGCTACCACATTTTCATACTTTATACTAACATGAAGCAGATTAAAACAAAACGCTTGTTTTTATATCTGAAGTCGAGGTAAAAACGCTTAAAACTAAAATAGGCACTCGATAGAGCGCATACCTTCGCCTATATCATATTGCATATAACAAAATAGTCAATTAGATTATGCACATTTCAGCAATAGTTTCATGAAAATCAGATAAAATTTATACAAGATATGATAAAAAGATGTTTTCGTGACCTTGCCTTGTCTTTTGACCCAATCACTCCCAAAATCTAACCAAATTGTCCTTGTATCATGGCTAATCTACCCACCAAATTTTATGAGATTCAAATAAATAGTTTTTGAGTTATGCGAATCACTTACTTAGACAGACATATAAACAATACACGCCTATCCACACATAACATTCGCAACAAAGTTGGAGAAGGTAGTTATACAGATCAATTATACATTTAAAATTGCATGCGTTAATGTTGGATCTTCCCTACATATATAAAGGATAATTAAAGAAATGAAAAGGACTTACATATACTACTGTAGATAGTACAGTATAAGTTTGTTTATACAGAAGTATATGCAAAAATTGTCTATACTTAGAGAGAGAGAGAGAGAGAGAGAGAGAGAGAGAGAGAGAGAGAGAGAGAGAGAGAGAGAGAGAGAGAGAGAGATTGCATCAGGTATAGGAAATTGTGATACTTCGTAAATTCATTGCCTTGAAAGAATCTCTTCCTACCTGTATCTCTTGTTATCCATGGGCACGATATCCAGAAGAACGATGTATCGGTCGTCACTCTTGAGACCCGTGAAGGAAGCTCGCACCGTCGGGAACATCCTCCTGCAGTAAGGGGGAAACAAAATCAAGTTAGAAAAAATTGAGAAGTGTCTTATGGCTGTTAGGATATATTGCGATTGAGAGACTTTCAATAGATAAGTCTGTCTTTGTTAAGGGATAGTGAGAATTGGGAATTCTTGAGATTGAGAGATTTTCAAGTCTTTGTTGAGGGATAGTGAAAATTGGGAATTCTTGAGATTGAGAGATTTTCAAGTCTTTGTTGAGGGATAGTGAAAATTGGGAATTCTTGAGATTGAGGGATTTTCAAGTCTCTGTTGAGGGATGGTGAGAATTGGGAATTCTTGAGATTGAATGATTTTCTATAGATGAGCCCTGCCTTTGTTGTGGGATAGTGAGAATTGGGAATTCTTGAGATTGAGAGATTTTCAAGTCTTTGTTGAGGGATAGTGAAAATTGGGAATTCTTGAGATTGAGGGATTTTCAAGTCTCTGTTGAGGGATGGTGAGAATTGGGAATTCTTGAGATTGAATGATTTTCTATAGATGAGCCCTGCCTTTGTTGTGGGATAGTGAGAATTGGGA
>NC_090729.1:172032000-172034500 GCF_036898095.1 Palaemon carinicauda | reverse complement strand
ACGAAATATAATTCTTACAAAATTTTCATTGTCGTATTGGAAGTTGAATATTTCTTCAACATTTTCCTCATCATAACATGAATTGAATACTTGAATCATGTTACGTTATATAAGCAACAAATATGGCGACGGCATCTGTGTCAGTAACTGTATCGATTGGTATACATGTAAAATAAGATTTTTTTTTTTTTTTTTTACTTCGGTAATCGCTTTTACATGAAATATATACATTTGAAAATGAAGGATATGTTTAATGTATTTCCTATACTCGAATGGATATACGTGTTATAATTATTTTAGCTTTTAGCATTTTTTACCATATCATTTACATCTTTATTTATTCCTTTATATTGGTTTGTATGTACTAATGAATTTTTCATGTGCCCATGACATTTATCTACAAAGATTGGTAAACGTGGGATGATTGGAATTAACACGTTTGATGTCTTGATTAGCTTTTTTCTCTCTCTCTCTCTCCTCTCTCTCTCTCTCTCTCTCTCTCTCTCTCTCTCTCTCTCTCTCTCTCTCTCTCTCTCTGTATATATATATGTATATAAATATATTAATATATATGAATATATCCATCCATCTATCTATCTATCTATGTATATATATGCATATATATATAAATATATGTGTGTGTATAATTTGTGTATGTATACATGTCATATACATAAGTAGTCATACCAATATTCACACATACATATTATATATATATATATATATTTATATATATATATATATATATATATATACATATCTAAATATATATCTAAATAAATAAAATTATATCTTTCTGAATGGTGATAACTTAACGTGGTGAAAGAGTTTGCGTATCGCCATGATCAACAAAGCTCTTCTAATTAGGGGTACAGACGATAGGTTGATTTGATGTGAGCGATTATACTAAAATCTCCCTCCATCACCCGTCCGTAGTGGCCAGCAAGGTGATGAAAATGGCCAAGCCCCAGACATAAATAAGTACATGTCTGAGACCGTTGTCCTGCAGTAGACTAGAAACGGCTGCTCCAGTTTTGTAATTGTATGTATGTATACCGCACAAGTATTTATTAGGGTATAATCATGGGAATACAGAAGTATTTCAGAAGTTCAAACTAGCCACGATATTATTTTTTTTTAATGGGAATAACTGCGATATGTTTTTCTTAATAGTTTATATGTGACATATATATTTTAAGGTTGTAATCGGTATTATTATTATTGTTATTATTATTATTATTATTATTATTACTTGCTAAGCTACAACCCTAGTTGGAAAAGCAGGATGCAATAACCCCAGGGGCTCCAACAGGGAAAGTAGCTCAGTGAGGAAAGGAAACAAGGAAAAATAAAATATTTTAAGATCAGTAACAACATTAAAATAAATATCTCGTACATAAACTATAAAAACTTTTACAACACAAGATGAAGAGAAATAAGATAGAATAGTGTGCTCGACTGTACCCTCAAGCAAGAGAACTTATCAAAATATATTATAAGATTATTCACTACTTCTCATCTAGTTTATTTATATCCGTTGAAGCCTTTGGACTTGTAGTATCCACCTTTTCCAACTAGGAGTTTAGTTAAGCCATTTTTATTATTATTATCAATAGTAATAATAATAATAATAATAATAATAATAATAATAATAATAATAATAATATGTTCTTAAATTATAAACTATCGATGTTTAAAAGATAATCTAGTATCTACTTTTAAAAGTTCAGTCGGTGAAAATTGTAACGTCATTTGTATGTGCTCATATAGATAAGAATGATAAGTCTGAAGTTAGGTTTTACACTGATGTTTCAACAATTATCAATATAACGCATCCTAATTCAGAAAAATGTTCATTGCCTTATTAGAAATTTAATGTTTTATCAATATTACGTTTTTGCTTATCTGTAATTGAATATGTATTGAAGATTGTGTTAGATAAGCTAACGAACATGGCGATGATATCTGTGGGTATATAAACTGTAGATTACGGTATCTGTAAATAAGGAACATTACCTTGGGAATAATTTGTCTATGAAATAGAAACATTTAAAATCTAAGGACATGTTTAATGTAGTTTTTATGTGCGATTAGGTACACATGTTATACTTATTTCCTCTTTCAGTATTTTTTCGTATAGAAAGATATATTTTTTCTTTATATGTTACTTTATATTGCTTGTATTTATTTATAAATTTTCCATAAGCCTTTGTTATGTACTTATAAAGTTAGTAAAAATTTGAGTTGCCTGAAAATAATCTAATTGATAACCTGGAAAATTCATATATCCTTTAAATCGGTTCTCTCTCTCTCTCTCTCTCTCTCTCTCTCTCTCTCTCTCTCTCTCTCTCTCTCTCTCTCTCTCTCTCTCTCTCTCTCTCATATATATATATATATATATATATATATATATATATATATATATATATGTATGTATGTATATATATACTGTATATATATTATCGGTGCATAGCGAATTTTCATGTTTCAAAGCAAATTT
>NC_090729.1:172022000-172024500 GCF_036898095.1 Palaemon carinicauda | reverse complement strand
ATCCATGCAACTCGCATCCCCACACTCCCCATCTCTTCCTAAGCCCCATTGCTCCCTTGTGTTTTCCCCGTCACTCCCCACCTCCCGTTTCTTTCCCCCGTTTTCATTGGAGTGGTCTGTCTCCTTTTGACAACTTATGAATATGGGGCGGAGGTTATGACCTATGAGATGGGCTACTTACCCTTAAAAAAAATCAGGATTAGATGTTTATGCTAAGGCAACTCAGGGGGTCTTTTGATGTAAATATGGTTGTATTAGACATGTTTGTAGATCAGATATTATATGGGACATAATATATATATATATATATATATATATATATATATATATATATATATATATATATATATATATATATATAATCAGATGGTCCAACCTGCATTAAATTATGTATCAGAAACTTGGAGCCTTACTAAAAACTTAGAACATACGCTTGCTACAAATCTAGGAGCTATGGAAAGAATAATAATGGGAATAACACTAAGACCCAAAAAAAAAAAAAAAAAAAAAAAAAAGGAACATGGATAGGAGCAAACTAAAATAGGGGATATTCTAATATGAAAGCAAAATAATTGGACATTGGTAGGACATATATTGAGAATGACAGAATATAGATAGGCATTAAGAAACAACGGAATGGATCCTTAGAGATTGTAAAAGAGGCAGGGGAAAGTAGAGAAGACGATGAATTGACGAGGTAAGAAAATTGACGGGTCTAAACTGGCATAGAAAGTCCATAAAAGGGAGAATATGTCTGAGTCCTTTGTCCTGCAGTAGACTAGCAACGGTTAATGATTATGATGAAAAAGCTGTTGCCACTGACAGCGCTTTACTTTAGAGAAAATAAAGATGGAAGTCACATTCATGGATGAATCGATTGTGCACAAGACTTCCACAAAATTAGGTTATTCATACACATTACTCATCAACAGCCCGTGAAAATTCCCTACACTTACTGGACGACTCATTTCTTTATTATTATTATTATTATTATTATTATTATTAGCAGCTAAGCTACAACCCTAGTTGGAGAAGCAAGATGCTATAAGCCCAAGGGATCCAACAGGGAAAAATAGCCCACTGAGGAAGGGAAATAAGGAAATAAATAAACGTTATAAGAAGTAATGAACAATTAAAATAAAATACTTGAAAACAATAACAACATTAAAACCGATATTTCATATATAAACTATAAAAAGACTTATGTCAGCCTGTTCAACATGTAAACATTTGCTGTAAGTTTGAACTTTTGAAGTTCCACTGATTCAAGTACCCAATTAGGAAGATCATTCCACAACTTGGTCACAGCTGGAATAAAATTTCTAGAATGCTGTGTAGTATTGAACCTCATGATGGAGAAGGTCTGACTATTAGAATTAACTGCATACCTGGTATTACGAACAGGGTGGAACTATCCGGGAGGAACTGAATGCAAAGGATGGTCAGAATTATAGAAAATCTTATGCAACATGCACAATGAACAAATTGATCGACGGTGCCAGAGATTAATATCTAGATCAGAAATAAGAAATTTAATAGACCGTAAGTTCCTGTCCAACAAATTAAGATGAGAATCAGCAGCTGAAGACCAGACAGGAGGACAGTACTCAAAACAAGGTAGAATGAAAGAATTAAAACTCCTCTTCCTTGCAACATACTGTTGATGCCAAGGCTTTTCCATTCCAACACTGTATTTTATGTGGGTTCTATCCCTTTTCCTCCATACACTTAAGATTTGTGCATATCTTTTACTTATCATTCTCTGTTGTTCTCTTTATCACCACTGCGTCGAAAACACTGATCTATATTTTCACATATATTTTAGTTACTATTTATTCTACGTCTTCACATTTGTCACTCATCATCTTATGCGATGCAAAGTAACCTTCTCAACCCTTTTTTTCCACTCATAGTTAATATTTGCAGTTGGCTTGACATCAATAGATTTTCTTTTTTCTTTCATATGTGAGTAATTTTGTTATTCTGTTTTCTCTTCTAACATCATTCGTTACATTTACCCCAGGCTGAGTCAATCGTTTCCATTATTACGTTTTTTTTAATCTAATGTGTGCTAACATTCATCTCCTATTTTCTATATTTCTTCATAGCCCTACTCTGAAACGCATCCAATTTCCTTTCCTGCAACCCATTTTACAAAAACTTTCAAATTGCCACATTTTTTTTCTTATCACTATCTTTTGTGTATTATCTGTAAACATCAATCATTTGACAGTACATTCATCATTCATTATCGTATCCTACATTTTTTCTTCTTTGTTTAATGCCCTTTCTCTGACGTTCCCCATCCCGTCTACCCTAAAGTTAGCGTAAATTTTATTCTAGAATGTTTTTCAAATCTTCTGCATATTTTGCCATGTTTTTTTTTTTTAATAATTTTGCAAGTTTGCACATATTACATGCTCTCTTTAATCTTATTTTTTTAAGGACCAAGTAAACCACTCAATATTTCTTACTTCAACTCTCAAATAGCAGACAATTT
>NC_090729.1:172017000-172019500 GCF_036898095.1 Palaemon carinicauda | reverse complement strand
GGCTGGGGGTAAAAACCACCAGATGGAATGTATGGGTTCCAAGTAGAACAGATGGAAGTGATTGAAGGAGGCGTATAAATAGAAAAAAAAAAGGACAAAATATCATTTATTGATTGTTACCACAAACATTTTGATGACTTCATTCCCTCGTCAGTGAAGGGACAAATGTGCTACATGATAAATATTGTAGTATAGAATCCTTAATGAACTAAGGAGGTTAGACATGAATTCATAAAACTATTTGTGATGACGATAAGTGTTGAATCTCATTCAGTTTTTCAAGATATTACATTTCATTTACAAAGTATGGTTGTTCAACTTTAGCATAATGCTGAATGATTGTAATTTCCAAAGCACCTGAATGTCGAGAAATATGCTATAATAGAGGTTTTAGTCCATGGTTTCTCTGAGCATTGTTTGATAAAGATGTTCAATTTTTTACTGAAAGTATTAATCAAAGTGGGTGATTTAAAGTCCTTTACAAATTTTGATAATTACCTATTAGTAATGACTAAATGTGCTCCTTGGTCAATATTTTCATACTAGTGTACGCGACCCGTCAAAAACGACGGCTAAATATTAAAAAGATATGCACATTCACGCAGACCCCCCCCCCCCAACACACACAGATTCAACTCTTTCCATCCCTTGCCATTTTTTCTCGGGGGTAACCCCTCTCACCAGTTGATGACTACTTCCTCTCCCCGCTACCCGAGCGATGGTGTCAGACTGAGTAATTATACATCTAACAATGCCGCTGAGCGTGACCGGAAAATGTGTATATACATAGGCAAACACTTTCTCTTTGCTATATTGGAAAAATAATTGTGTGCTTTAATAATGAGGCAAATCTGTGATGGGAAATCGCTCATAACTAATGCATTGATGATTGGAAAATTCTTTTTCAAGGCATAGTTTTAAAATGAGTATGTTTTTGCCATGTCAATTTTAAGGTGTGATGATTTTGATATTTATAGTAGTTTCCTGACGGTCATTGTTTGTAAACAATAAGTTTACTGAGCATCTATGGAACGGTTAAAGGGGTAGCATATTTTTCTGTGCCTCCTACATTGTTTGTCAACAAATTCCATTTTCATTATAGGAGACATATTTGATAATCATGTGGGCAATGCATTCTTCGGTGACAGTAACATTTTTATCTAGTATAAATAAATATTCCTAATGTAATCATCAACAATATATTGTTTTGCTTGAAGATTATATTTTGTTTTCTTCGTATTATTGCTTCAAGGATCTCTCTCTCTCTCTCTCTCTCTCTCTCTCTCTCTCTCTCTCTCTCTCTCTCGTTTCATTTTTCACCCGTAGGTAGAGCCTGAACTGGTCAACTTTTGTGTGTACGCATTGCATGTCGATGAGTTGGATTGAACCCTGAATTTAACAGGCTACTAATATATATATATATATATATATATATATATATATATATATATATATATATATCTGTATATGGATACAGTATATATATATATATATATATATATATATATGTATAGATATATATATGTATATATATGTAGATATATATATATATATATATATATATATATATATATATATATATGTATGTATATATAGATATATATAATATATATATATATATGTATATATAGATATATATATATGTATATATAGATATATATATATATATATATGTGTGTATATATATATATATATATATATATATATATATATATATATATCATCTCTGAAACTATGTGATTAGGAAATTTACTTAGAACTCTGCCCCGTTTTTTGTTTTATTTTGCAGATTTTCTTTTACTGTAAAGTTTGAGGAAATCCTGATATTTTAGACATTACAAAAGTAACAGGTCGATTGAGTGTGGAAATACACTAGCAAGATTTTAAAAAAGTACAAAAGTCTGAGATCAATAGATTAGACAAGTATACACTAACATTAGATTTAGTCAAAGCACCTTTCTATTAAGTTACCTTTCGGAATATGGGGCCAAGGCTAATCAGGAGGGCTACTCGAAGTGCACTCAGCTCCTGCAGCCGAGGTAACATACGGACAAATGCGGCGATAATTGAAATTACGACCCTGGCGGTAATAAGGTCACAATAGAACGCACCCTTGTAAACATTCTTGTTACGAGTTTACGGATGTCAGGGAGGAGGAGTGACAATTTTACCATTACGGGTCAGAATCACTCCCCTCTCGACAATGTAGCCATAACCGCAATTGACCCCTTACTTTTCCGTAAATGTAGTTAGCTTCCCTCCTCCCCCGCCCCCATAAAGTCATTGTCCCCTCCCCCCTCCTAACCTTAATCACTGATTGGACATCCATCTAAATTGATTATTTGACCCGAAGATTACTCTTCATTGAAGATCGATCACGCCAGATGGTCTCGGTCAGACCTGTGGATCCCTTCGGTTAATGATTTGATGGCAGTTCAATAAGGAGTATGAACATGATTGTCATGAAATAGGCATTATTTATATATAATTCTTATATACT
>NC_090729.1:172010108-172015108 GCF_036898095.1 Palaemon carinicauda | reverse complement strand
AATGTTTGTGTATGTGGATACAGATATCTATATTGTAAATGGTTATGAATTTATATATACACCAATACCTTGACAGGGAGTAATGTATTGTTGGAGCCTTTATACAATTATTTTATACTAGCGCTTGAAATATATATATATATATATATATATATATATATATATATATATATATATATATATATAATAAAATATATGCTTGTGTATGTGAGATAGGAATTGGTAAGACAAATTGTTGTTATTTTACATAAAGTCAAAGATGGCAAAAGAGACTAAGAATTAAAGGCTCATAATTTCAATTACTACACCGGGGAAAATGTCTGGTAAGAATTTGATTGAGAAGGTAATTTATTGGAGGAAGGACTGAATATAAGGGCAGATCAGTGTCGCTTTAGACAAGGAAGAATTGATGAAGAGGTGATGTGCATTGGTTTGATGATTTACGGTATAAATTTGAAGTTGCTGAGAGCAATGAAAAAACCATGGGAATAAAGTAAAGCATGTAATAGAATTTGGTGGGAGAATGACGTATTTGGATTATAAAATGACTCCGAAACAAGGAATGGTGTGACAAGTATGAAGACGGATAATAGATTAGGTTGAAGTTGTGATATAATGCAGATGAGTCGTAAATAGATTGTGAAGTGGCTGATGTTGTAGTTGATACATATCTGTTCAGGGATAGGAAGAGATATATATAATAGAAATGACAGATAATAGATGGAAATTAAATGTAACAGAATGGGCCCTTACCTAGAGATTGCAAAAGAAGCTGTAGACGCTAGCGAAAGAGATTGAAATGTTTTTTAGAAAAGAGAGTTTAGAGTAAATGTGAGCAAGGATTTTGGTTATGAGGGTAAATAGAAACCATGAAGGTAAAGTCATAAATGTTGAATTGGTCTGTGGCAGAACGGCAGTTCATTCAGAGAAGAGGATGGCACAAAATAAGCAAAGAAAGTAAGGAAGCCAAAGATCTAAAACAAAATTTGGAGTACTTATGAAAGTCAATTTGAATATATGAAGCTATATTAACACTGTTCTCTTTCTCGGAGGTAAAACGTGAATTTTGAATAAAAATTAAAGAAAAGAGGTTAAAGCTGTAAAGAATATTTGGAAGAGGGATAATGTTGAGATACATGGGGTTTGTAAAAAAGTTAGTGTAGGTGAAAGCGTTTATCTAGAGATGGTTTTGTCATGCGGGAAGAATGATTGTGTATATGTGTGCGCGCGTGCAGGCGCGGATGAATGTATGTTCCATCTGCTCTTGTTAAAGCTGTTGTTAGGCGTATGAACCCGACTTATTTCGCGGAAGTTGTTACTACACAGGGACTCATCCATTGATTCGTCAGTTAAAGGACTAATGTGACAGTGGCTGGTGGTGATTTTTCTGTAGTTAGGCCTAACTTTGTAGTTTGAAAACGGCTAAATGTTGAAAAAATTACATGTTTATGCGTTTGTATGTGCTCTTGTTTTAGAAACAAATTATTATTATAATATATATTATATATATATATATATATATTTATATATATATATATATATATATATATATTTATATATATATATATATATATATATATATGTGTGGTGTGTGTGTGTGTATGTATATATTTATGTGTATATATATATGTATATATAATATTATATATATATATATATATATATATATATATATATATATATATATGTATATATATATGTATATATATATATATATATATATATATATATATACACACTCAGAAAGATAGAAAACCCGCATATACTGTGAGAAGAGCCTCCAATACTAATTTTGACTTCTGCCATTGCCCTGTTGATCTGAATTAGTCCGTCCATCTTCATTTCTTTTCAATTTATCCAAAACTTTTAGCTTATTTTATAAGATTCATATATTGATAACAATGCCCTTAGTAACTATAATACACTGAAGTGCCACATTGCGGCTACTGTAGCGGACCAGCTTAGGTTAGGCAACATGTGATTAATAAAGTTCATGATTTTTTAAATCATGTTCAAGTGAGATGCACATAAATCTAGGCATTTCGTTGTTGCATGAAAACAAAGAAATAAGGAGTTCTAAGATTCATTCTCTCTCTCTCTCTCTCTCTCTCTCTCTCTCTCTCTCTCTCTCTCTCTCTCTCTCTCTCTCTCTCTCTTTCTCTTCTTCTTTCTTTCTTTCTCTTTCTTTCTCTCTTTCTCTCTCTTTCTCTCTCTCTCTCTCTCACTCTCTCTCTTTCTCTCTTTCTCTCTCTTTCTCTCTCTCTCTTTCTTTCTTTCTCTCTCTTCTTTTCTTTCTCTCTCTCTCTTTCTCTCTCTCTCTCACTCTCTCTCTCTCTCTCTCCTCTCTCTCTCTCTCTCTCTCTCTCTCTCTCTCTCTCTGTTTTAATGAGAATCAAACATTCATGTAAAGAAAACTAGGCTCTCAACATCACAGGTGAAATTTTTTTTTTTTCTTGTCGTTTTTTACTTGGGTAGATGCAAGATTGTCTTCTTCATGCCGATATCGGATGATATTATTATTATTATTATTATTATTATTATTATTATTATTATTATTATTATTATTATTATTATTATTATTATTATCATTATTATTATTATTGTTATTATTATTATCATTATTATTATTATTATTACAAGCTAAGCTATAACCCTAATTGGAAAAACAAGATGCTAAAAGCCCAAGGGCTCCAACGGGGAAAATTAACCCAGTGAGGAAAGGAAACAAGGCAATAGATAAACTACAAGCGAAGTAATAGGCCCAATTAGATTAACGCTTATATGATACGTTCAAACCAGAATGTTTTTTTTTTTCTAGAATATTGTCGATTTTATTAAGTTAATATCTTTCCAATAATCTTCAATGATTTGATCGGTTCATAAAATTTTAATCTTGAACCACATATTGAGGGGATTTAATATTTTTTAGACTTAAGATGTTACCTGAAAAAATATTTACTCGGAAATTCAACTATTGAATAAACATTTTTTTTTCTTTATTTTTACCCAAAAAAAGTAGGATTGAATTTACAAGTTATTTTAACCTTGACTTCAGCATTTCATGGCCAGATTAGGGATCTTCTTTTAACTAAGAACGATATTTATACATGTTTTAGAAAACTTCATTACATATGGGACTTTGGGGATAGAATTAATTCAAGATCAGATATTATATAGAGCTCTTGGCAGTAAGTGGTCATATTAAAATCTTCTGCCTTACATATGATTCAAAAGAGCTATGAACAGATTAAAAATTGATTCAGTATTACTGCGATTAGATTAAAATAACTATTAAACATGGACTAAGTATTTGGTTGGCTATTGCACTAGCCACCCCGTTGAGGTACCTACCACTAAGGAGGTTATTGGGTTCTTTGACTGACCAGACAGTACTACGTTGGGTCCTTCTCTCTGGTTACGGCTCATTCTATCTTTGCCTACACATACACCGAATAGTCTAGTCTATTCTTTATATATTCTCCTTTGTTCCCAAACACTTGATAACACCGATATTACCAAAACAATTCTTCTTTGCTCAAGGGCGTTAACTACAGCACTGTAATTGTTCAGTGGCTACTTTCCTCTTGCTAACGGTAGAAGAGAGACTTTTAGTTATGGTAAGCATCTTTTCTAGGAGTAAGACACTCTAAAATCAAACCATTGTTCTCTGGGCTTGGGTAGCGCCATACCCTCTGCACCATGGTCTTCCACTGTCTTGGGTTATAGGTCTCTTGCTTGGGGGTATACTCGGCCACATTATTCTATCTTATTTCTCTTCCTCTTGTTTTTTCTTTAAGTTTTTATAGTTTATATATGAAAGATTTATTTTAATGTTGTTACTATTTTTAAAATATTTTAGTTCTTCATTATTTTTCTCTTAGTTTATTTATTTCCTTTCCTCACTGGGCTCTATTTCCCTGATGGAGCCCTTGAGCTTATAGTATGATGTTTCTTCAGCTAGGATTGTAGCTTAGCAAGTAATAATAATAAAAATACCATATGACCAAACCCTCTTATTAAAGCTCTCAGAGTTCGTTATATTCGCCAAAAAGAATTCGTTACATTCGCTAAAATTAGAGTGTTGTGTCCCTGATAGATCTGATACATTAGGAGTAACAGAGAGAGAAACAGAGCGTGATTTCTTGGTCGTTTGTCAAGCGAAGTGGTGCCGCCCTGAACGCAAAAGGACAAAAGAATCGGCCGAAGCTATTGATCCTAATTTCCCACATGATTGTAAAGTGCTATTGACTCGTTGTGATTTGATGATGGGTTTGACTTGTTCTTTTTCACCCTTGAGAGAGAGAGAGAGAGAGAGAGAGAGAGAGAGAGAGAGAGAGAGAGAGAGTTACAAGGATTTTAAATATCGTTAAGACATTCTGTTCATCCGCAGAGACTCCATTTACTCTTGGGTAAAGTAAATTAGTTTAAACGTGTGAGTGTATATGATCTTGTCAACCTTATTCTTGAGAGAGAGAGAGAGGAGAGAGAGAGAGAGAGAGAGAGATGACTGTGCGACCACCCGATCACCCATAGCCAGTGATAACATGCTGCAATGACATGTAATCATCTCCGGTGATATGTAATGACACGATTTATGATTTCCCACCACCTCAAAATATAGCTCTTTGACAAATGGCCACGAGTAGGAGGAACGCAAAGGTAAAAGCAGGTGTCACGAGGTTAAGACCGTGTGCTTTCCAATAACGCCATTGTGCAACCCGGTGTTTTCTCTGAGGTGTTCTGATGAATGCTTTCATTTCGGCTATCTTGTTTCCCTTTCAGTCGTTCGTTCTTATTGGCGAGTATGCAAATGCTCGAGTTTTGTTCCGGGAACGGCGGGCGGGGGGGGGGGGGGGGGGGGGGACGCGGAATGGGGGTCCCATTAATTGACCTGTCGGATTGATGTGATTAATACACCCATTCTGAATATGATTCGCAGGTGTGCTCCGGTGTTGATGAACGGAATAATAATTGATATTTGCAAATCATTCGGTCTGCTG
>NC_090729.1:171987608-172000108 GCF_036898095.1 Palaemon carinicauda | reverse complement strand
GAAACGAAGTGCCTTCCTTACCCTTCATTGTTTTTTAATACCCTCCGAGGATTCTTCTCTGTTTTGTGAGTTTAAATGACGTCATAACCCGGCAATTTGACGGCCTTGGAGGAAGATTAAATCATTAAGTGGCTATTAATCTATAAAGTGGATAATTTCTAGTGCATATTAGGGTGGTTAAGGTCGATTTTGTGAGGCGTTTGGTCGGAAGATGAGATGCCTGACGAGATGATGCTCAGAGATGAAAACAAATCAAAGAAATGTTAAAAAGAGGGGGTTGGGTGTTTGATGGTCGAATGATTATGTACTCGGTGAATTAATGAAGAGAAATCAAAATGTATGTATATATATATATATATATATATATATATATATATATATATATATATATATATATATGTATATATATATATATATATATATACGCCGTAACTCTCTCTCTCTCTCTCTCTCTCTCTCTCTCTCTCTCTCTCTCTCTCTCTCTCTCTCTCTCTCTATATATATATATATATATATATATATATATATATGTGTATATATATACATGTATATATGTATATATGTATATATATATACTGTATATATATGTATTTATATATATATATATATATATATATATATTTATATATATATGTGTGTGTGTGTGTTTGTGTGTGTGTGTGTATGAAATCAGATTAACAAAAATAGATGAAAGGAAAATGCTTCTTTAAGAAGAGGGCATTTAGAAATGAATCATTTCTATGAAAGGAAATACTCTACGTCCATAAAGCCACCCAGGAAAGGCCACTAGCTGCAAGAAATCTTAACAAGTTGCTTGGCAAGCATTGTAAGACACACACGTGATGTAAGACACGAACGCGCAATTTAGTGAAGACAGAAATGCTGACAAAGTTACTACTGGATAAACGATGGTACCACACACCCAACAGACAGATAGCCGAAGATAGTATGAGAGAGAGAGAGAGAGAGAGAGAGAGAGAGAGAGAGAGAGAGAGAGAGAGAGAGAGAGAGAGTTCGCACCGAATCAAATGCCCATCGCCTTGAATTCATAGCCAAACAAACAGACACGTTCTAAAGCAACATGAGCGCTCGAGATAAAACGAAAGTGTGGTTGGGGAAGGAGATATATTTTGTCGGGATGATCTGAGTGTGGGGGAGGTTGATGGGATGGTCTAATGAAAGCGGGGGTGGTAGGGGGGACCAGGAGCAAACGGGAAAGGTTTAGGGGTGGGGGTAATAGCAGGAGGGGGACATGCTCGGCTGCTCTGTTGGCAAACTTGAGAACGTCATTTCTAAGCATACCTTCAACAAAAATGTTGTTATCGGACTCCATCTAGCATCTCTCGCCTTTGGAATGCTCTCAGCTCTGAGGCCCACTTAATTCCAGCCGCTATTAGCAAGAAGAATATAGCAAGATTATTGCAGATTAATTAGCATTCAAGCTCGGGCTGGGAAATGACAATGATTATCATTCCTCCTATTATATTTTCCCAACAGGCGACTACAGGCTAAGTCTCAGGATGGCCATAGAGTACAATTGCTCTTTATGGCTCCTTCGTCAGGATTATAAGGGTCGGAGAATGTTAGATTGGGCGCTATCTAATGTATGATCACGTCAAGTATATTTTCTTCCCACTGACGTCAGGATCTCTCCGCCATTGGGCTCTTCCTCCTTCTCTTTATCCGGTTTTTGCCTCCTTCTCCTCCTCCTCCTGTCCAAGCTCGCTCTCCATCTCCTTCAGTTTATCCATTATCCAGTGATAGTGCTTCGATATCCCAGGGTATCACACTCACTCTCATGTCCGCTATATACACACTAGTATACACACCTTGAGTCCTTCCACTACAGCCCCGACGAATATCCCCGAAAGTAAATTATTTCTGCATTAACATACGACAATCGTTGGCCATAATGCAACCGAGATATGACCCCCATAAAACAGAGCCCAACCTCCATCAGGTTAAAACTAAAACATTTTATCACGGTTTTCATCCTTAATTCCAAATCAACATCCGTTCCCTAAAACCGACTTAAACCCACATAAAAATCTATTACAACGCAGTAACGGTCAGGCCGGTCTCCGGCGGGGTTTATAATGGCCGTGATAGGGCCATTGTTTCGACGTAATTGTCAGTGGACCAATAGCGAGCCAGGGAAGTGATCTCTTCTGGTACAGTGCTCGACGTCTCCGCTTTTACGGTCAGTGTAGTGCTTATTTGCGACCTGTTTTTGTTTATTCCTCCTTAAGCCCCCAGATCTTACCTTGTTTTACGGGGTTGCGACTCTTTTATCCCCGTCCACATCTATCTACCGAGTGAGCTTACCATCTATCGCCCGAATCACCTTGCCATAAAAAAAGGGCGTGCAGAAATATGACTGTATTTATTTCGTCAAAACCTAACAAAATCGGTATTCCAGCCGCGAATGTTGCAAGAAAACGCGACATCTGACAGCCCGCGATCCAGCGCACGAAGACCTTTTTGGCATTCTGGAAA
This sequence comes from Palaemon carinicauda, assembly GCF_036898095.1. NCBI lineage: Eukaryota > Metazoa > Arthropoda > Malacostraca > Decapoda > Palaemonidae > Palaemon > Palaemon carinicauda. The sequence goes on along the minus strand of NC_090729.1, from coordinate 171,997,612 downwards.
GCCACTTAAGTTTCCAGGAGACATTAAAGTGCTTGTAATTTGTTGCCCGGTGATCGTCTCGGAGTGGAGCGAATTTCTGGACACATTCGCGAGTTCCCCGAATGTGTTTCTTTCTTCAGAAATATGTGTTTTGGGCAAAAGAATCAGCGCGCATTGTCTCCTTGTTTATGCGGATCCCACGCGTGCATTGTTGTCATGGCTTGAATTTTATCCTCCCTTTTATTTACTTGTTCTTATTCTTATTCATTTGCCACTCTGCTATGTAAGAGTCCTAAAGATAAAGAAAAAAAAAAACGAGATTTATCTCATCTATTATATCTTATCGAGGTATGAAAATAAAACTGTTGTTTTCCATGTATCTAAATACTTGAGGGAAATTAAGGGAATGGGGTTAATATACAGAATTACGACGAAAATTCAAATTTGACGTTAAGGAATAATAATGATCCAGTTAAGAGCACTTTAGCTAATAAATGACTAGTTTTAGACCCTTGATGTCCTCAATTCATTAGAGAAATGTGTCAACTTAAACTAGGTAAATATTTGGTGGCGTTTTATGCGACTATAATGAGTTTTTAATACTCTTGGCTGGCGTGCCCTAAGGGCGCTCCTCGTCTCTCGCACAATTTAAGGAATGTGAGATTTTCTTGTTTTTTTTTTTCTTTCTTCTTTCATCCTCTTACTGCTTTGGTGCTTTTGAGCAGAGAAAAGTCGCGTCTTGAAGGAGATGACCCTTTGTTCATGGTATGTGCAGGGTTTGGTATGAAATTGTACCCTGTTTCCCTGTGGTGGGAAACTTTCCTTTTTTTCGATTTTCTCCTATTTTCTCAACTAGATTCTTTTGACAAAGCAACTTAGAAGGAAAAGATAATTATGGCTTTGAAAACATCTTTATATGAATTTTATGTATACTGTTGTATTAACCTGAAATTAATATTAGAAATAAATGGGAACGAAGGGATTTTTTTTTTAAGTTTAGGTAAACAACATTGATAATATGCAGAGATATACAAAGCCATTTTAAACTTAATTCATATTTCTAACAATCATTTACTCCAACACTTAAAGCGATGTATTCGTGGATTCTCTTTCTCAGCTCTGCCAAAAATAAAAATAATAGAAGAAAACAAAGATGAAATACCAAGAAATAAGAGATTTGAGCGTTCTTGCAACGTGAAGCCAATAGAACTATGGAAATACAGAAACTAACAGAGAATTCCACAGTTTTTAATAGAAGGGAAAAATAGTCGTAGAAGAGGCCTATTTAAGAGCTGCTTACCAATGGTAATGAGGGCCCCTTTTTTTTTCTAGTTCTAATAATTTGAATATAGCTAAGCTGCAGAACCATTACTGGTGCTGGTAAGGTTTCAGTAATGGGCTACGAACTTTTGAGATCGCTGGTTTATACAATCGTATGTTACTTATGTTGCTCTGAAAAGGTTGTAATTCTTTTTTTTATCTTTTTTTTTTTTATTCATCCTGTTATATAAGCGATATGCTTCATACTTCGACTCGAGAAGCGCTTTAGAAACGATAGCATCAAAAGGACAACTGTCAGGTCTTTCGTACTCGTTTATTACCTTTCTATCTCTTCAGATGTTGGTGTGATTAACGCAAAGCGTTTTGTATCACCTTTGGCGTTCAGTTAAAGTATATCTGGTATACGATGTTACGAACGTGAAAATGTATTTTGCTTATAGAGACTTACTGATTTTGGCACAAGACAGCAGAACAAGACATGAAATTATAAGGTTAATAGATTGATTATTATTTTCAAAACTGTCTTTTAGTTAGTACATGAATATTAAGGTAAAATTAATAATCTCAAAATCAAACTGTATATACCGTAGAGTCATAGACAGTATTTAATGGCAAAAGCTCGAGACAGGGCATTTTAAGTAAAGCTTTTGGGAATGTCTGTTCAAGATTTATGTCAAAACTGAACCCATTTAGTTTCTTATTATTGATTATTGATCAAACCTGTTATAGCTATTGTTCTGACATGGCAGAAGATATCAGATATTTATGATTAAAAAAGTGTGGGCTGTTAAGACGTACTCTAGGTATACGGAAGGGAATATCTGGGGGAAACCTGGTTAAGTAAGACTGGTGCCAGGGAGGAGGGTGTCCAAAGGGGCGAATTTTATAAATGCAATTTGGTCATATTAGGAACATAAGATTATCCCCATGATACTAGTAAACTACATCCAGTTATCATTATAAGACATAACCCAAATTAGTGGGTAGACATCTTGAGACAAAAAAAAAAAAAAAAAGTTTTAGTAGCAGACATTTTGTGCATGAACATATGTAAGATTCCGCAACCTGACTTGATCATCATGGCTTGGAGCACTGTTCAAAATTCTATCTATAAAACCAGCTGGGAGTCACGACCATAGCAAAGAGTAGGACTGTAACTTCAAGATTCATTTAAAACTTGATCATTTATAGGACGGAGTATACTAGTGTCAACCATGTTAGGATACATATCCTTAATATTAAAATAATCTGTGCAATAGTGGATAAGTATCACACACATCTAGGGCAGCTTATCGTAAGAGTAATCTCTTCCCTCTTATAAAAAATATAATATTTTTTCTATAATTATACTTATCATGGTCTGTGATGTAATTCTTCAAACACATTCTATTGTTTAGTTCTAATTTGTATTACTGATAGACATGTGGGGCTTTATTTCCAGTATCTAGAACGTTATTTCAAAGTAGAAAGAGTTTTCGGTATAGATAGTTAGAAAGGGAAAAAGGCTTCTAGTATTGATACTAGAAAAATCTTGTTTGCTATATACAAAGATACTATACAGGTTTGAATGACTAATTTTATACAACAGAAGAAAAGAAAACTTATATTCGATAGGAATAATCATCTAAACATTAATCAATAGGGCAAAATGTGGCTATTTGTGAAAAGAAGGAAAAAGGCAGTGAACAGAACATTTCCTGAGACACTACAGTATATAAAAAAAGGGAAAGAACAATTACATTAAAACATGAAATTAGTATACAGTGAGAATTAGAGACCATGAGTCAAGGAGTTTGCCTAACAGGGGTTTATAGTAAACATTTTGGAAATTTCAATTTCAATAAGAAATATTTCCCCGAGCATCCAACAGATGGCTCTGACATGAGTTCTCAACTAGTGCTCAACTGTTCCTTGGCTGACTTGAGATATACAAAGGGTTAAATTAATGTTATTTGAATTGACTGAATATTTGATTGCATTGTGTACCTTTAAGGCTGCTAATCACTAGAAATTCGCTCATCTTATTAACCATCTTGAAATCAAATCCATTATCGTATTTAATCCATTAAATGAAACTTCCCAGCAAAGAAATTCCTTGTCCAAATTTCATACAACATAGGTAGCCTTTTTTTTATTAGTTGGCCTTATGCCAGCACGGATTCCCTGATTACTCGCTTAATGTTTCAAAGTGCTTTGATAATTTTAACTTAATGCTACATTGGTTACACAAGTGGATAATCATATGATTATACTTTTCTTAAATCAATATTTTTCACTTACGTACAAGAGGAATTTTATTTCCTATGATACTTTAATAATGGTGGCATAACAAAGTTTAAGAAAATCTTCAATGTTACTTTAAAACAGCCTCGTTTCTTACGCTATTTGTGTATTCTTTTTGTTCTGTTAGTTACTTAAGCAAGTATTTATATGGTTATTTATTTTTTATTTCTATGTATTTTCAAGTACATTTTACAATTTTCCTCTTTGCTGGTTTCTTCGTTCTACATATTGACATATACATTTCCTGAAACTCGTTTATCAAAAGAATAATTTTTTGGTTAATTTAATATAAAGTTGTGCACATTTTAATTAATAATGATGATAATAAATTAAGGCGCTAATCGAATGTATCATCATGCTTGTCAAACATCTTTTTTTTTAGTAAACATATCGTATTTCGATATTTTTGTAGGAAAGTCTCCATCTTTCGTAATATGACCTAAAATATGAAAACTCAAACTGACTCCTGAGATGAAGCACTTGTGTCGAACGATGACAGTGTCTACACTGAATGACAGACAGCTTTACCTCGTACTAGTTTTTCTTTCCATAAATCATTTTAAATATCATTTAGAAATTGAAAGAGATTTTCACCCTGATTCATTGGCTTGATCCTTTATTTTTTACATCGTGGACTCGTGATTTTCTGAACGAATTGCAGCTTAAAATCTAACGGGACAGACAGCTCGTTCAGTCGTAGGATGGATTTTTTTTTTCTTTTTTTCAATTTATTGTTAGTGTGTATAAAAAGCACCATGGTAGTAACTGGTGATGACGGGAATGGTAGGAAGTAATTAATAATAAAAATATCAATAACAAGAATTATTATAATAATCATTATAAAAAGATGAGGAACTACTTTCAGAAATCATTCTTATTCATAATTCCATCATGTTTCTATTTTTACGATGAAACTAAATGTTCAAAGGATTTACATATAGATATAATTACCAGGTAATCTCGAGAATTATCGTCACGAATTATACAAAACATTGCTTGAATTCTTTTTAATTGCTTCCAAATCCCAGATCTTGTGGTTTTATAATAATCATTGCAGTCCGATACTCCGCCTTTAACAACCATGCTTGTGCGCTAACCGCGAAATTGGCCGAATCCTTCGTGAAGAGTGAAGAGGATCCCTTCCTTTGACCGTGTGCTGCAGACACATTGCCACGCATTGATCTTAGTCATTATGATAAACTCCGTGTTTGTTTATCGCTGACGTTGATGCTTATTTTAAGTCGTATTCATGAACTCCCGTAGCGTGGCAAGTCATCGCTTTTAATGAAGACCGATCATCGAAACGACCCATAAGGCACATAATCTGATGTATGTAATGGCTGTGTTTATATTAGTCTCAATGGATTCTCAATGGATTTATGTAAAGAAGCTTAGGGAGGCGTGACCAGCACTCCTCCTCATCGTCACCAAAGAAACTGTTAATTCCTCTCTTATAATGGTGGCATGAATCTTAAAGGCAGCAGTATTAATTTTATATACTTTTTTATGGGTGTCGCCTTTTTGTGTCCCTTCTCGTGTTCCTTTCATATTTTATTTTATTCCATCTTTCCCGATGACTTTCTCCTCCTCGCACATCTTTTAATTTTTAATCGGCTTTTTATGTTTCTTCTATTACTTTGCTTTAGATTTCTTCACACATCTTAACAATTTTAGTTCTATTTTTTATCGCGACTCTTATTTATCTTTAAACTTTGATTTATGTGTTTTTTTATATTACATATTAATGTTAACAGAAAATTTCCAATTTTGTTAGTGTATTCATATGAAAGAACGTAAGAGGAAAAATTGTCATATTGTCTTTAGCGTAACATTTAATTCCTTTCCGTGTTTATCTTCCGTTTCATCATTGGGCTAATGATCGTGACGTAAAAAATATCAAAACCAAACACAATTGGTATAAATCAATTTGTCTATATTTTGTTCGTATTGTGATCCCATTTGATTCGTATTCTCTCGTGAAGCATACTTTGTTTGGTTTCTGTCGTGTTGATTCGCGTGCGCTCATTTTATGAATATTGCAGCGGAACTGTTTTATGTGTGCTTCTGATGACTAAGTCAGTTATTTCGTAAAATAAATGTCTTGCTTAACTGCTATAAAAATTTAGTACAGGTTCACTGCTATCAAAATTTAGACTTGGTTTACTCCTATCAAAATAAAGTCTTTGTTCACGTCTATCAAAATTTAGACTTTGTTCACTCCTATCAAAATAAATTCTTTGATCACTCCTATCAAAATAAAATCTTGGTTCACTCCTATCAAAATTTAGTCTTGGTTCACTCCCATCAAAATTTAGTCTTGGTTCACTCCTATATCAAAATTTAGTCTTGGTTCACTCCTATATCAAAATTTAGTCTTGGTTCACTCCTATATCAAAATTTAGTCTTGGTTCACTCCTATATCAAAATTTAGTCTTGGTTCACTCCTATCTAAATTTAGACTTGGTTCATTCCTATCAAAATTTCGTCTTGGTTCTCTCCCATCAAAATTTAGTCTTGGTTCTCTCCTTCGCAAAACAAACTACGACATTAACCTCAGACTTCAGGACCAACTGACGACAGACTCGTTGCCGATCTGCAGACGTTCAGCTGATCCACGAGTGATTAGCGTCCGCCAAATAGTGGTCGACTCAGTCAAACTGAACAAAATGTTCTCTGGAATGCCATAGCTCTAACTTGACATGGAGTAGTTTCACGAGTACAAAATAACTTTACCTTCGTGAACGTACCCTTATTTTGAACCCAACCTAAGCCAGATAGGGTAAGAAGTAAGCTGGATACTGTGACTCCAACTAGACACTCAAGAGCAGTTTTACGAATACAGTGAAGGTTTACCAAGACCTTTAACTACCAAGTTGCAAACATATTGGGTGTTAGCATTAGCCCAGCTTGTAAATAATAGCTATCTGAGTACCTACACTTGATCCACCATACATAAAGGAACACGCTGTTAGGCTATTTTCATACCTTTATGATAGTTGCCATTTAATCTGAATAACATTCAATGTCACACAAATTTTTGCAGTTCAAAATAGTTTTTTCAAGAACAAAATGTTTTGTTTTTAAATAAATCTTTATCAATACGCGAGCATTTCATTCGTCCCTGTCCAAAATGCCACTCTCACTTGACATTTACCCTTCGATTTCCAAGTAAAGACAGAATCATAACTGGATTTTTAATGACGTACAACCACTTGCCTCCAATCTAAGCTACCTCACTGGTGTAATGGGGTTGATATAGATTACGTTTCTATGTTTCGTTCACTACTCCATAGAGGTCCATATACTTTCCTACTCCACTTGAACCGTCTGGTAACATCCAACAGGCCACCTGCTCTAAAATTTCCTGTCCAGAGTAGCATTCTCTTAGCTGGTTCATCCACCTTGCTGACAAGATATGGAGTTATCTCCCTGATTCTTCATTTCCTGATTATGATTTCTTATCTCTTGAAAGTTGCGTGTGCCTCTATTTTCTATCATATATTTCTTAATAATCACTAATGGTTACTAATTCTAAAGACCCATGCATCTAAAAACATATGTTTTCGGATAAAAACTATCGTTTCATTTTTAAAAATTCAACTATTTCGTAACCTATTTTCCGATAGATAATTTAACGTGTAGTCAAAATTGAACACCATAGTATGTACTGTGCATTGAATTGATTTTCGAGATGAGGATTGTGAATAAATGTCTTAATGGCTTAAAATGAACATTGTGATATGGGTAGTAACAGTAATATTTATATGTATTATTAGTATCATCATCATAATCTATCGTTAGGTACTGTAATTGCTCAGGGTCATATATATATATATATATATATATATATATATATATATATATATATATATATGTGTGTGTGTGTGTGTATGTATGTATGTATGTATGTATGTATGTACATACATATATGTATATTTATATACATATACATATACACACACACACATATATATATATATATATATATATATATATATATATATTTATATATATATATATATATATATATATATATTTATAAAATTCAGTTATATCTTAGTAGTAATGGTCTTTTTTATAAAAGCGTTATAGAATAAATACGAATAAGTTTAATAACATCCTAGGAAATTAAGTAAACAAAAAGTTCTTTTATTACGAAGATCTGTACGAACATTTTGGAACCTAGGTTTTGTGATGCACCATTAACATATTGAGCGTTAATGTGTTCTCAATGTTAGGTATATAGAGGTTAGTTTGTGATACAGGAGGAAAAATCTCTGCAAGTTCAGTTACGACCAGTATTTAAACTTTTAAGGTAATTACCTTAGTTGGGGTCAATTTTCATGGTTTTAAGGTAATTATAATGTAATTCGGTTTTACTAGCTTAGAATTTAAGGAATTTGGAAAAAGTTTTAAGGTAATCTAAGGTAAAAAGCACCAGCATTTAAGGTAATGGACACATGGCACATGCTCGAGTTTAAACCCTAGTTACCGTTTTTTGGAAGGCAGATAAAAATCAAGTTTACTCAAGGCTCTGATATATCTGTTCTCTTTGACATCTCTGATCTCTGATTGATTAGGAGTTATCTGGGATCCTGATATCTAAGGTCATTGACGCCGACTGATCTCTATGGTATTATACTTAAGGAACTGAAGTGATAATATAAATCTTTGGTTGTGCTTGAACTGTTCTTAGGGAACAACTGATGTGCTAATAATTGTCTTAGCATAGTACAATTTTCTGTATGAATTGCTTTAATGAAATTACGTGTTAAGAACTGCGTATAATCGATGTATAGTCACTCGTCTAAATACTCAGTAGCCTAAACTTTTAACTTAACCCTTTTACCCCCAGGCTATTTGGAAATTTCCAACCCTTAACCCCCAAGGGGTTATTTTTTTCTTAGCACATTTTGCAGTATATATTTTTTAAATTGCTCTAACAGTCTTAATTTTTGTCATAGAGAGGTCAGGTTGGTCTCATTCTCTTGGAAAATGCCTGAATTTTCTCAAAAAATTATAAAAAATATGAAAAAAAAAATTATAGCATTTTTTTTGCAAGGACGTACCGGTACGTCCATGGGGGTAAAGGGATGGCTTTTGTGAAACGTACCAGTACGTCCTTTGGGGGTAAAATCATTTGATAGAATCCACCTGGGTAATATAGACCCCTGCTGTGCCAGTATAAAAAAAAAATGTGTTTTGATTTTTTTAATAGAAAACGGTACTTTGGTTTCTCACGATTTAGCAAAGGTGAGCGTTGATTGAGATGTAAATTATCTAATTTTGTAATCTGTTAAATAAAATAACGAGCTAAGTGATAAATTTGTAAGAATTATATATTCTATTTTCAATAAAATTATATTTTTGTAAACCATCTATATTATTTAATCTTTTGACTTTTCTTTGTTTAACTCTGTTTGAAGGTTTAAAGGTTTTAAAGGCCACTCATGAATGGCAGAGGCAAGGGACAGGGACATTGTCCGATTAAGCGGGACAATGCCCCAGAGACTGACCATATCACATATAATCAGCGCCCAAGCCCCCTCTCCACCCAAGCTAGAACCAAGGAGGGCCAGGCAATGGCTGCTGATGACTCGACAGATAGACCTTTAGGCTCCCCCAAACCCCCCATTCTTTGATCATAAGGATGGTAAGGTTGCAGCAACCAAAGAAACTAGCGAGTTTGAGCGGGACTCGAACCCCAGTCTGGCGTTCACCAGTCAGGGACGTTACCACATCGGCCACCACAACCCTTTACCACATCGAAACTAGTTAATTCATAAACCTAGAAGAACTCTTAAGTTAGAGCATTACAGGTAGTTGATCATCATAATTGACTTTCTGAATGTGCGAAACAAAAAAATATCTAATTCTCAGTTTGTGAACAAATCGGCTAAAATCCGTTTTTCAATTTAAACATCCCTCTTCCTCACACATTGTCAGACTGAACCCACAGCCCCGGGTTAGGTCGTGCAAGACTTATCCAACTTTAATAGTCATGTAACCCATTCATTTGTTTTTTAATCTGTTGCAGTTGATTCGCTGAAGCCGACGTCAGACAAGGCATTATTTGCTTCGAAGCTTTACTCCCATATTTGGTCATTTTGTGATGGGTAAATTCACGCATGTTTTTTACACTGCGGAAATAGAATGGATTGGAAATCTCTCTCTCTCTCTCTCTCTCTCTCTCTCTCTCTCTCTCTCTCTCTCTCTCTCTCTAAGGAACATTTGTTTATATCAAAACGTGGAAAGGTTTTCTATAAAGTATGAGTACATTCATAAAATCATTATCAAGTTCAGAAGTTCAAACTTACAGCAAATGCTTTTATATTGAACAGGTTAACATTAGTCTCTCTTTTTAGTTTATATATGAAAGATTCATTTCGGCGTTGTTGATGATCTTTAATTTATTACTGCTCATATATTGTTTATTTCATTATTTCCTCTCCTCGCTGGGC
>NC_090729.1:171980108-171982608 GCF_036898095.1 Palaemon carinicauda | reverse complement strand
CTTACGTAAGCTCTTTATAGTAGGGTCGATTTTCCCTTATTAATTTTGCTTTTAATTACCTGCCTCCGAAGATCGGATCTAGGCAATTCCATTTCTGCACACTTGTATAAGCTGGACAAGGTTAAAATCACAGCCAGTCCAAACATTAAGTGTATTATCTGCAGACTTTTTAATGTTAGCAACGGGAGAAATATACTGACACATGTAACCTCTAGTTTAAAAGATATTCTTGATGATTTTGTTGGTAGGAAAGATACTGGTCCTAAGTCCGAGATATACGAGGCATATGTCAAAGTTGTTTAAACTTGCCCGTCTTTATATCTCGCTTAAGGTTTTCCCTCACAGTAAGCAAAAGGCGTAAATGGTGATCTCAGATATGCATTACCAGTTCATGCTAACGCCCCTGGTTCCAGATGCAGTCAAGATAAACATCGAACAAATATGGTAGATTAGAAATAATTGCTTTTGAAGTGAGCTATGCAACCGTAAGTTGAAAAGACAAGATGATGTTTTTTTCTTGGAACAATGCCGAAAATATCACCTTCATTAATGATTATCAGGTTTAGAAATTTAATAACGAAAATAAATAAACGAAAAGCTCTTCCGATAAATAAATATGATAAACAAAAATATCTTTAGATAAAAGAAAAATACGATTAACTTGTTACTATTATTATTACAACTTTTTTTATACCACCAAACATATCCGGATTTTTTTGTTATGTACGCTACCTTGTCATTATCTTTTTCCTTATTTTTACTTTTTATCCAACTATAGCTAAAATCATTAAGATATTTTATTTGCGGCTGTTATGTCTTTTATCTCACTTCGGATATCATCATGGTTATTGTCAGTATGGCATCACTGCTACTAACATTTTGTTATTATCTGTTTTAAATTCACATTATGTTATTTGCTCGTATTTAGCTGAATTTAAATTATGACGAAGCTAAGGCTGCTGCTACCGCTGATGATGATTATTATTATCATTATCATTATTGTTGTTGTTGTTGTTGTTGTTGTTGTTGTTATAGTTGTTGTTTAAAAGTCGCTTAGGAAGGGCAGAGGCAAGGGAAAACAAAATATCCTAGAAACTCACCATATACACATATGATCAGTAATACCAACATTAAAATATATCTTTCATAAATAAACTAAAAGGAGACTTATGCCAGCCTGTTCAACATCAAAAACATTCGCAATAGGTCTTCGTACTCTTCTTACCGTATATCTAGGCAGCTTGGTTAATATTCTTTATAGGCTTTTGGCAAAAAAAAAAAAAAAAAAAAAAAAAAAAAAAAAAAAAAAATTTACATACCTATGATTCATGGTAACAATTTGATGTTGATCGTGCTTGCTAAAGATACTAATTCTGTCTTTCTCATGTTCTGAAGAACACTTTTGGTCTCCATAAAAAAGGAGTTTCAAGATATTTTCTTTTGCCTATTGAACAGCATTTTGATGGAAAACGGTTGCTGTTATGTATGTCAAACAAAGAATTGTTTCTTTATAGGCAATGTGAAAAGTGTAATTTCCAACCAATCCTGTCATGAGGAACTGTTGGGATTTGAAAATAGGAGACGCTGACCTGCGCTGCCTTATCAACCATATCAGTACAGAATGGCCAGATTTGGAGAAATTGTCGTAAATGGCTATGTCATTAAGACATTTAGTGTTTCAAAACGGTAGAGTAAAATGTCATTAAGTGGTCCTGCCTTTACGATCATATCAAGGGATACTGTTGTGAAAGACCTTGTCAAATTATAATTTCAGAGAAGACCCGTCAAGAGACATATTCTAAAAGAATATGTAAATAAAGTCAAATGTAGGGAAATGTGAATCCCCAAATTATTATCTAAAAATATTTCCTAAATGATTATCTTAAGACCTCCGAATAATTAAAGATATTAAAACTTTTAAGGGGAAACTAAAGACTTTCTTTTCAGCGAGTGTTTCGATAGTGATGATCTAACAGTAAATGAGCCATACTTATTGTGAAATGTTAAACGCTCCCGAATGAACATCATAACACGACCGTGGAAGTCCTGTAGATAGTAGGGCTCCCCTGCTATATAGGACCAGATAAGCAGCCCTTAAAGTAAAGGAAGTAAGTCAATTACCTTAATTGGCAATTTCGATAGACACCCTCCTGATTTACCTTGTTGTAAGCTTTTCAGTAAAGGCCTTGTTAAAATTAGTGATTTGTGTTGAAAAATGTACTGTACCACGAAAGGCTGTGTAATAAATTTCGAAGGTTTAGAGAAAGTTAGAAGAGCGAACTGCTCCAGGAGGATACGAATTGATAATGAGTTTTGGATAAAAGTTTTATCATGCAATTAGAATCAATTAATATTTACCCAATCAGTTGTACTGCAATACTAAAATCAACACTTGTAGTCATGAGGAGATTTTTGCTATTAATGCTATCTACTTTGTTTTTAAATACCTGAAGTTGAATAATTTTGGGTCAGAGAAATAAAAATCTTAACCTTGAAAACT
>NC_090729.1:171970108-171972608 GCF_036898095.1 Palaemon carinicauda | reverse complement strand
ATAAGTTGCGGATATTCTCGGTATTAAACGAAAAAACCTTTTGCCTTGAACATCACCAGTCTTATCTCTCCATCTTAGATGATCTGTTTGCTCCACCATTTGCAAAACCAGAAGAGAAAATCAAAGCAAGTTCTGATGACGATCGGGAGAAGATCGTCGTTTGAAATTTGGCAGTGATGTCATCCTTTCGTCTTTCCTAGACGAGCCAGAAGGGTACACAATTTCATGTCGGCATAGAGCACGTACTGATATGTCTGTCCCCTCGTCAATGGTGCTAAGCATTTTCGCGGGCAAAACAAAACGGTGCCTATTCAGGATTTAAGTGTCCAGTTTCATGTTGAGACAGCGTCTGTACGATGATTAGTTTTCACGCGTAGTTTACGAACGGGGCGAGGTTCGAATCTGCCAACTCGAATTCTGTGACAATTTCCATTCCCATTTCTTAAGCTATTCCTTATGTTGATAACAGTGGCTAGAAAGAGATTAAAATCCAATACGTTTCATCTTCGGTATTTGCGACTAACTTTTGAGCTTCTCAGATAAAGGCAAAACTTAGGGACGAGCTAAATCCAGCTCCATTGGGAAGAACAGAAATGAACAACAAGCGCGAGGGCAACATTTGCTGCGTCCAGGCAAAGAGAGAAATAAAAGAGACCGATTTGGTGTCGATGCGCGAGAGAGCGGGAGAGTAAGAGGAAGAGAATGGAAATGCTCAATTAATACCAAACATAATTTCATGGTCATAATAAGCCGATATTTCCTCGCTGCCGTGTTGACCATCCGCAAGGTAACGCAAGCCTCCTCGATGATCTCCAAGCAGTTATCGGCCTTACGCTGCGTTACCCGCGAGGCGAAAATCCATCCTCGACAAGGCAGTGGCTTCCGCCTCTAAGGCTGCATTTCTCTGATAATTGACTTGCACATCTGATTCCATGGTAAATAAAGAGACAAATAAAAAGGTTTTTCCGGCAGTGTTGGGGGCTTTCGGGGTGCGTGCGTATGTATGTATGTGTGTGGGGACGGAGAGAACTGGCCCGTGTGAAAGAACAGAGGCGAACTAAAAGCATTTAAGGGAATCACACACACGCCCTGACGACGGCGCAGACGAGCGACACTTGCCCACATTTGTGACAACTGCGTTCCACGGGTGTTGCTTCTGCGAGAGACATAACTACATAGGCGAGGGCTGTTGGATGGACGAGAGGCAAGAGATAGTAATGAAAGTTTTTGCTGACGGGTATTTTTTATTGTGTTTTTGGGATAACGATTATTCCGTCAGTAACAAGGAATAAAGAATAATATTTGCAGGTTGAATTCACGAAGCGTTAAAGGCGTCAGCTCTCAAGTCTTATAGAGGCGAGCACTGAATTACTGAAATCTTGTAGTCTTAAGTTTGAAATCCATTAATTGATTTGCTCTAATTTCAGAAAGTCAAGAACATTAAACTCTTATGTTTATGGGTTTTAAATCCATTAAATCCTTAGCTGTAAAACCACATTCACGAGCTCGAATGAATCTAAAAGTCACGATTTCTATCATTTCTATTCACGACTTCTAAATCACCCTGTGGATAGGGGTGTAAGAATACTATCACTGCGTGTCGTAGAAAAAGGACAGCTGTTGCCTTGCAGCCTTGCTTTTTAGCAAAAGGCTAACCCCACTGCAAATAACTGTTGGACTATTGCAGTTGGACTATTACGTCAAAAGTTAGGCCCACCGCCAATAACTGTGGTTGTTGACTGCAAGGGCATGCGGTCGTAAAAAAAAAAAAAAAAAAAAAAAGGTAATAATAAAAACCTCTGCCAAATTATAAACCATTTTTCGATGCTATCAGAAATAGCATCCTCAGGCAACCGACCCCTTAATGTAGGGATATTCTTCTGGAAGCGTTTGAAACGTTATAGATGCATTCTGAGCTCTGATCATTCTGTAATTTTAGTTATCTATTAGCGTTCTATACATTATAGATGCATTCTGAGCAATAATATTTCTGTAATTTTAGTCTTCTTGAAGCGTTTTCAAGGTCTGTGGGAATGAAGAAGAGTTACGGCTTCTAAATCCTTAGCGAAGTGCTCTGAAACTATGGTTATGAGCTCTTGTACCAAACAAGTCATAAAGTGGAGAAATTCACGAGTTCTGTATCCATGAAGTCATGAGCTCTAAGGCCATGTGGGCCCTGAAGGGAAGTAATTTGAGCTCGGACGTTCTCTGGGGTCGATGAAATTAACCGGACAAAATAAAATATTGATATGAGGAGAAATGGAATAGGAAAGATATTACCGTGAATGTATGCCTTTTGTGAAAATGTCTTTTTTAATTTAGTTGACTTTTTATTTTATTTTTTTTTATTTACATCGGATCATATTTTATCTTGTTTTATTATTGGTGGCGAGGATATTTTTAAACGTATGCATCTTTTTGATAAAGCATTTTATTTTTTAAAGCAGTTTGTTTTTTAATTTTTTTGCTGGAACTCTTTCTAGAATGACTGTTTAAAGCT
>NC_090729.1:171952608-171967608 GCF_036898095.1 Palaemon carinicauda | reverse complement strand
TATATATATAAATTGTGTGTGCGTGTAAATAAAAAGTATTTATTGTACAAAATGTTATATTTAAATATATAAATGGAATAACAAAACTTTAATCATATTACTTAAGCTATACCAAGACTTATAATGAATTTATAACTGTCATTAGGGGCAATTAATCCTTTAGATTCATTGTTCATATTTACTTACTACATGTCATGATGTAAATGATTAGTCGCGAATCTTGAATTACTGGTTGTTTATTGGCTGTATAAACACTTAAAAAACGTAAGTCACATTTACTGTACCTGTACCTGAACGTTGATCGGAGTTTTGAAATCCCCTTACCTGTAGAGAGAAAGAGTAAAAAGCAATTAGAGACGTAATATCACAGGGGAAGGTAAACAAGAAATATTTTGTAACGAAATTACTGCTCATCTATACCCAGGCCTACATGGCTGAGGACTATGAAGCGTTAAGTAGGAGATGATGAATGGAGAAGTATTGAATTAAAAGTTCAAGATAGAGACGATTGGCGAAATCTAACCAAGGCCCTTTACGTCAATAGACGTAGGAGGAGATGATAATGATACTAGAACTTTTGTCTTCTTATAGTTTGAAACTGTATATTCAATCTGGCACGATGGCCACCATTCTTGTGTGGAGTATACAGTATTCTTTTCTCTAGTTAACATATTTAAAGAAATTAAGTTACGTGTTCCTCCCCGTGAAAGTTATATGCTATTTATTTGATCACAAGATATTTGTGACACAAAATAACTATTATGGGAAATAGTGCTGAAGAAGTTGATAGAAATAGGGTTATCAAAACCAAACTCCGTAATAGGATTTAGAATAGTATGAAAATTTTTTTGAGAAGTCTCCAGTAACACAATAAGCCTAGAATCTAACCAAGTTACTCCGCTTATTATTTCATGAAACCAATAGTTGATAATAAGTTTATTGATTTTTCTGCTCACACGGCTTTCGTGAGGGTAATACGAAGTATCCTGTCAATGTTCGTGATTTCATTAAAAAAACATCTGAAAGAAATCTACGTTTATTAGACCATAAAGTCAACGTAGTTTAAATGTGAAATTTGAATGAAAATTTTGACTGGGTATTATTTAGTGGTAAATGATAGGGCTACGCATCTTGTCAAAATATAATTATAAGTTCCATTGTTTTGCCGGTAGAAGGATGGTTTTTTTTTTCCATATGGAAATTTTTGATGATACGAGAGAATATCTACAGAAAGTTAATACTGTATAGTAAAATTGAGAGTGGTGAAATAAATTCTTATACAACCACAATTTCTAGATAATGATGAACAAAATTTACCAGATTCTGAAATAAATGTGGTACAGTTTTAGATATAGAATATTGTAAATGTTTTGTTATGGATAAGGAAGTACACACGCAGAAAATAGTATTAATGTAATGGAGGAATTCAGAATTACTACTCGAAAATATGCCACATCATATAGGGTCCATGTTGAAAAATACTCTCCGCATCGTACTCAATCTTTAAAAAGGGAATATTACAAAGGAAAGAAGAGAATTCCATAATCTGAATGTAAATAAAAGAAAATTTAACCATTTGTTTTATCGGGGAGAGAGAGAGAGAGAGAGAGAGAGAGAGAGAGAGAGAGAGAGAGAGAGGGAGAGAGAGAGAGAGAGAGAGAGAGAGAGAGAGAGAGAGAGAGAGAGAGAGAGAGAGAGAGAGAAACATTTGCAAGCTGTTTTCTTTTCGATTTCCTCCCTATTCGACTCCTCTTTAGTTCCAATACCGCAAAAGCTATTTTCCTCTAAGTCTTAGTGGACATCCAAAGGGCCGTTGACCTACCAGATGAACGAGGACCTATAACCCTTAATCCTCCTATTCTCAAATTCGTTTGTGGGTGTGTGCGCGCGGGCATGCACCGTCATATGCCCCCCCCCACCCCCACCCCTTCACCCCCAGCGCTTCCCTTCATGCAGGGTCATTTCCGAATGAGGAAAATCCGGCTGTGATCTGCAGCGTATAACGGGAGAGCGAGTTCTTGTTAGACCTAATTGGCCAGCAAAAGTACTTCCAACAGAGAAAGGGATTTGGAGGCGACTTTACGCTACAGTGGCGAGTGGTCATTACTACTGTTTATGTTCCTTTCCATTCTGCGACAGATTTAGGGAGGACTTACCGAAGATTGACTCGCCGGAGGGTAGGACTTCTCCCTCCCTTCGCCTCATCTTTTCCGTTGCTCTCTTTGCGTGTATGTGTACTTTTATGTGTATACTAGTGTACTCGAGCCGTCAAGAACCACGTCTAAATATTTTGATAATTATGCATACACGCTCACACACACAGTTAGCCCTTCCCGCTTCCTCCCCGCTGGTTCGGCAATTTGTGGAGGAGAGTGGTGTCCGAGTGTACTTCTCGGGGTACCCTCTCTCATCAGGATATGATTAACCCCTCATCCCCATGAGCGTGACATATGATATATATATATATATATATATATATATATATATATATATATATATATATATATTTAGTCAGACTCTTGCTCTATATTATATAGGGAGGATGTTAAAGTACTGGTACGAATATCTATACATATACAGACAGGAAAATTCCGCATCAAAGAAATCATTTTTTCAGTCCCATAAAATGTTTTTGTTAAACAAAAAACTTTGAAAATAAGAATACTGCTCTTTGCATGTGCATTGTATTGCACTAGTTAAATGCCAGGACGCAGACGAAAGACAAACCCAAGCAGTCTATGTCGAGTAATTTCCCGCTCCTTATGATAAACCAAATTACTCCCAAAACAGATTCTCATCGGCTCTTCTACCGTTCTGACCCCATCAGTAGGGCATTGCATCCTCGGGAGGGAGATCAATAGTTTTATTGAGGAGCGGCTCTTATCTGGATCGCTCTCTAAAGCTTCCTATTGCTTCCTAAATGAATGTTGACTCCTCTAAAATATTCCATATATATTCATGCCGGGTATATGTATCCTCAATGATTGGTATTTCATCATTAAATTACAAGCAAAGGGGGTTGCAGGTTTCCATATAAATTGGGTTTCCGTTGTGGTATATTATCTTTGGAGCAGGTCTGCAAATGTTTATTAAACGGATGAACTGGATTTCGGGATCAGTTTCTGTTATTATAACTGTATTTATTCGGTCTGCATAGTAATGCGTCCTTTATGTGTCTATAGAGAAGCGAACCTCAGTTCGAATAGAAATTATTCTAGTTTCATTAACGATATTTTTTTATATCTGTAAGAATCTAAATCGAAACACTGATTGATTGATGTGTAAGAAAGTGTTGCAACAATATTGGTCATCGAAGATTTATTAATAAATTTATTGATATTCATCACAGAAACTGTGAGATATAAAAAAATAAGTGAATCCTGTTTTAAAAGTTTACAGATTATCTTTTTTTTTTTTTTAAAGATGCAATGATTTACATTATCTATCATCTGTGTCCCAACGCCTAATTAAAGTCTAGCTTTGCGTTACTAATCATCAGTTATCGTAATTCGTAAAAAAATACAGAATTTTATACTCTGACTCAAGTTAGACTTTGCTATGACCTACGGCAAATCGTACTTATCACATTTTCAGCATCTTGCCAACAAACTTTGCGCCAATCAGGCAGTACCTCTTCAATGTAATAAAGAGAAAATGTCTGGCTATATATATAATATATATATATATATATATATATATATAGGCTATATATATATATATATATATATATATATATATATATATATGTGTGTGTGTGTGTGTGTATATATATACATATATATATATGTATATATATATATATATATATATATATATATATATATATATATATATATATATATATATTACAGATTTAACCTTCCTTAGCACGAAGATGACTTAATATATAGTAGTCCACATAAGGAAAATTGAAAGATAATGTGTATATGTAGAAATGCTCTTCTGTCTCGTCCACCACTAGACCTCTTCTTGTGATCCTTTTCATAATTAACGCCCTAAGAAGACGTCCAATGGTGGACGAAACTGTAGAGCATTTCTACATATACACATTCTTTCAATTTGCCTTAAGTGGACTACTATATATATAATATATATATATATATAATATATATATATATATATATATATATATATATATATATATATATATATATATAAGGGAGTGGTCATACCCCGGTGAGAGGGGGTGGGTCTGCGTGTGTGCACTTACACTGATTTACCATATTGGTGAGAAAACTGAAATCCTAGGGGCGGGGGGGAGGTTGAGAGGGGGTTGCGTCTGTATGTGTGTGCATGTCTATCTAGATATTATGCCATAATTTTTGACGGGACACGTACATTAGTTTAATATGGGTGGCAATACTGAAATCCTGTATGTTCATTAAGGTTGTGTCACATGAACCTTAAAATGTGTAACTCCCATTTTGCCGCTGATATTCGCTACTTGATGCAAAGCTAAATTGCGGAATGGTACGACACGAAGCCTGCTAGTAATGTTTACTCGTAGGTTAACTCTTTTAGGTAGAGTGGCTATTTTACTCCAGTGAAGACTAGAGAGTTTGACGGTTGACCTTCGTTTTAAAAGTAAAATTCAATTTACATCACGATGTTGTTTCATGATCAATTTTATATCACGCTTGCTGTGTATTATATGAAAAAAGCTGCTGAAATAGTTCGCTTTAATTGAGTAAAATATTGACCACCGACATTTTTCCTCTCGCATGAAAAAAAATAGAAGATAGCTTGCCTTTTCTTATTAACAAATTGTTTCCCTTCGCCCCGTAAGAACTCGTAACGAAGTTGGTGTTTGACGAGGCTGTCAATAAATTAATTAAAAGCGAGGGAGCTCCCCAGGTTTCTTAATCTACAGCGCATAAATTCGCGTATTATTCGAAAACCGTACCCTGAATTATCTTAATCCAATACCTGTAATTAAAGCCTATTTGGGGGGTCCTAATTGATGGGCGTGACGGTGGAAAGGCACCGAATCTTTCGGCTGTGCTTGGTAATGTGGTGCATAAAAAACACGGCAAATGAAGGGTTGGCTTCGCGGTAATTCCGTCGCTGACACGAGAACAGGTCAAATCTCTAATATATCGAAAAGGTAATGAAGCTTAAGGCCAACATGATGACGGAAGTTAGGTAAAATAAGTTGTCGGATTACGGCCCTCGTTTAATCGCTGCGCCAAGCGCGTGGGTCATCCCCGGCCTTTTACCTAACTAGGGTGGTTCTTTTTCCGGGCGCAAGATGTACTGTACTAACCTCTTCCCCCCCCCCCCCCCCCTCCCCAACCTTTCCCACCTTCTCCATTGCCTAACCTAATCACCTCCGAAGTTTCAATGCCTGTTCTCCAAATACATTTTATTACAACTTTATATATTCTGAATTCTTTATCCATAATTTGCTACGGTGTATGTTTTGTTTTTCATGTATTCCTTCCATTCCTCTTTCTCCTCCTCCTCCATCTCTCATTCTTCATTCCTCATCTCCGTTGCTTTTCCTCATTCCTCTGGTTACATCTTATTACATATCTTAATACATTCATCCTTCTTTATTCATAATCTACTACGGTGTACCTTTTTTGTTTTCATATCTTCTTTCCACTCCTCTTCCTCCTCCTCCACCTTTCCTTCTTCTCTCTCCGTTGCTTTTCCTCATTCCTCTGGTTACATCTCATTACATCTTAATACATTCATCCTTCTTTATCCATAATCTACTACGGTGTATGTTTTTGTTTTTCATATCTTCTTCCAATCCTCTTTCTCCTCCTCCTCCACCTCTCCTTCTCTTCTCTTCTCCGTTGTTTTTCCCCATTCCTCTGGCTTAACCTCGGAACCTTCCCGCCTGGCAAAATTAGTAGCCTCCAGGAGCAATTAATATCATCAGCGTTAATATTTTCAGCGATTATATCTTATTTTTTAATCAGAGAAGTATTTTTTCCACGCATGAATACACACGAAAGAGGTCGACGTGGTAGGTCCTTCCCTCCTTCCCCCCAAAGGCGGTTCTATGCCATTAATAAAAGAATTTGTTTTAGCCAGTTATTTGAGAAGATGGACATGGGGAGAGAAGCAGAAAAAAAACCTATTGTCTCATGATTAAGGTATATTTTTTATATAATTATTTTTGAACTAAATTTTTCACCAAGGTAGGGTTTTCTCTCTCTCTCTCTCTCTCTCTCTCTCTCTCTCTCTCTCTCTCTCTCTCTCTCTCTCTCTCATTCACAAATTCGTTATGTATGTTCCAATATCAATATAAACTATTTATTATATTTTTTCAGTGGGCATTTTACTTGATTATAAATGACACGAATGAATGTCTGTTCAATTAACTATCGATCTATTGTGTACATATATTGTATATATACATATATATATATATATATATATATATATATATATATATATATATATATATATATTTATGTGTATATATATATATATATATATATATATTATATATATATGTGTGTGTGTATATATATATATAATATTTGTAACTATCTATCTATATATATCTATGTATATATATGTATATATATACAGTATATACTGTTCACACACACACACACACACACATATATATATATATATATATATATATATATATAAATATTTGTAACTATCTATCTATATATATATCTATGTATATATATATATATGTATATTATATATATATATATATACATATATACATAGATATATATAGATAGATAGTTACAAATATATATATATATATATATATATATATATATATTTATATATATGTATGTATATATATACATATATATATATATATATATATATATATATATATATATATATTTGTAACTATCTATCTATATATATCTATGTATATATATGTATATATATATATATGTGTGTGTATTTATATATATTATGCATATATGTAGCTTATGCATGTATATATACATATGTATTAATGAACTGTCGTAAGTTTTTATAGAGTTTTTTTTTTTAATTTTACTATTATTCATTAAGTCACGGAAGCGAATGTACATGATAAACGTAATTCATAAAACAATTCCGTAAAATTCAAGGCAGCAATATTTTCCTCATTTTATTTTTACTTATCTGAAATTCCCAGGTTTAACCGAAATACAATGTTTTGAACCTAGTCCCAAGCTGTCCATAAATTTCAATTCTGAAAGTGATTCTTTCAAACTACCTATATGAATGCAATCTATTGAAGTAATGACATACAAACATAATAATAACTAAATTGTAATACCAAATAATATGCGTAAAACCAAGTACCTAATCAAGTTATGATAAAATATAATCGGGAAATGACGTCCGGAATATAAGGGAAAATCAGTCTGTTGTCCAACAAGAATTTTTTTTTTTCCAGAACTTGGCTGATTCTGGAAAAAAAAATTATTCTTTTTTAGGAACTTTATCGCAGACATTTTTTGTCAAGTCTTAGTTTTTGAGCGTCAGTAAAAACTGGCATTTAAATTTTACAGAAATAAACGAATCCCATCAAACACAATTAGAAATATCTTATAGATAACGACCAAGAGAAATATGTTAGTTGATTTTTAAAATAAAATTACCTGGGGGCGTTTTCATCAATATGGTATCGACCATATTTTCGTTGCCAAAACGGCATAAAGATGAAAATTAATTTTTTTTTACAAGGAATGTACCCGGTTTTTCTATTTTCTCAAATATCTTCATTCTATTTTGCAGGATTTTTTTTTTGCCTGGCTTGTGCCATGTAAATTTGTGCTCACTGTGATTAATAAAAAGTGAGATATTATCGTATAGCACCACATGCAGAGAGAGAGAGAGAGAGAGAGAGAGAGAGAGAGAGAGAGAGAGAGAGAGAGAGAGAGGTGTGAGGGGGAGTTGGGCGATTTGTGGTTCAGTTCCATCACTTCTTGCGGGCCCCGTCCCCTTTCTTGCAGGGCTGGGCTGTGGCATCATTTTGATTAAACATGATAAACTATACATTAAAAGGCTCTTCTAAGTCTTGCAGTGTCTCCTAAATGCGACGTAATTCAGGACATACATCTTTTTATTGTCGACTCTCACGGACTTCTGCGCCCGTCTCCGCCGCAAGTTTAATGGCAGACGATTTCCATTAGGCGGCTTGATACGTGATATTAGTGCTAATGTGACCCTAATGTGCCCCTAATTGCCAGCCAGGGGACTAACTCGCCTGCTTCCATGTACGTTTTGCGGGGGAGAATTTAATAACACAAAATGGCAAGATGTGACCTTACTGCCTCCACCACCCATCACATCCTCCCTCCTCCCCTTCTCCTCCTCCTCCTCCTCCTCCTCCTCAACTTCCCTCAACCCTCTATCCCTTTCAAGTCGGCCTCAGTGGCTTATGATGATGGTGATGGCACTGGGACGGTCACATACTCGGTCAGCTGTTCCATGAAATAGAAGGATCTCTTTATAGTATTCATTGCTGACTTATGTGCGTCCCTTCCCTTCAATCTCTCTCTCTCTCTCTCTCTCTCTCTCTCTCTCTCTCTCTCTCTCTCTCTCTCTCTCTCTCTCTCTCTCTCTCTCATCTCTTATGTGATGGTTAATGTTTTGTGTGTACCTTATGCGCTCATTCAAATCGCCAGTATTAAGAGTTAGCGAGTAGATCTTTTATTTACTAGAAGTAGAACTTGATTTCTTAGCAAAGATACTATCATTTTCTTTTACGACTGGTAGCCCCTTAGCTTTTAGGCTCACTAAGTTCATGTATAACATGTCTTCTTCATAATATTAAAGTTGTGGATTATATTACAGTATCTATTTTGATGCAATTTTAAATTTGCTCTTGAATTACCATACTAAAGTTCATATTCCTGATATGGCATCTTTCAAAATAGTCCGTTTGTAAGCCTTTCCTGCAATCCTGTATTGAAATATTGAAATTTGCAACAGAGCCTTGGGATCTGGTACGAATAAACGTTTGTCAGTGGATCATGAATAAACGTTTGTCAGTGGATTATAAAAACCACCAGAGAAAGAAAAATGATTAAAGAAAGTAATTTGATCCTGTTAGTCTTTAAGTTATCATCATAAAATTTTGCTGAAATATTTGGAAATGTATTTACTATTTTTCTATGGCTGGTCTGTAGTTTTTGTAGATAAGTAAAATTTTTCACATTTTAAAGGTTGTCTGTTACCTGATAACTTCGTCAAACACCAAACGATATTTCGTACAGAATATTTATGCGGATGAAGAACGTAATGACATCATATGATATAGCATTTATACATTTTGTCTCTTATATTATTCAGAATGGCAATAACAATTGTACATATGTGCATTTGAACCCCATGGCTGATGATTTCCAAAATTATTTTTTTTTTTAGGGCAGATAGATTAATGTTGAAACATTCTTCATGAACCAAAACGCATGTACAGTATCTTCTTAGCTCTCTCTCTCTCTCTCTCTCTCTCTCTCTCTCTCTCTCTCTCTCTCTCTCTCTTCTCTCTCTCTCTCTGAGCCTCTTCTCTTCTCCTTTCTTCGAGAGCTCAATCCTGCTGGAATCCTTTAATCTCTTTTTCCGTCTGATAGCTCCTCTTTCTCTCTTGTCCCCTCGTTTTGCTGTCTCCGATCCTCTTAGTCTCTCTTGGGGGCTCCTCTGCCAGGAGCTTTCCATTCGCTATCGACACCCCCTTCTCTAGAAATACCCTTTAATTGTATCCCCACCCTCCACCCCAACCTTCTTTCGCTCCACCCACATCTATTCGTTGTTCCTATAGAAGCACTTGGTTCATATGTTGGTCAAAATGAATATTATAGAAGTAGTTTTGACTTCGTTGCAACCGGAATATCACAATTGAACCAATTATTTTCTGGTTTCTTAATTGGTTCCTTATCAGCACTAGTTGAAAGGAGTAAAAGTAAAGTCTGAGGCTAACAAAGAAGATTAAGAGGAGAAATTAAATCAATGTGCCTTATCTCTGAAGGAACTTTTTTTTTTTTTTTTTTTTTTTGTCATAGAATAGTGACTTCATTTAAATTCTACTCCCAATATGTTAATCAATTACTCAATGATCTGAGTGCCGACATTGTTGGGATTACCAGTTATTTACAATTTATCTTTATCCTTTTAAGCAACTCCCACTGGTCCACCCACGAAACGATATAGAACATATAAGATTATACAGTAAAGTCTATTTTAGAATGGCATTGATATAAAGTGGTAATTTCCATACTTTTTTTTCCTGTAATCGAAAATTTTTCTATAGGTTGCTTCATTAACTGTATTCATATAGGTATATGTATCCATAAGATTATGTAGTGTTTAAAACTAATTTTGCTAGTTGCATAAGATTATTTAGAGCTGTTGTGTGAATTCAAGTAGCTAAAAATACTAGGATTAATTTCATTACCTCCGCCAACGAAGTTGAAAGGAGGTTGTGTTTTCGCCCCTGTTTGTGTGTGTGTTTTCTTTTTTGTGTGTGTATGTGTTTGGTTGTGAACAACTTTCTGGAAACATTTTTGATTGTAGAGTAAGGAAACTTCCAAGTATTAAATGTTATGTAAAAGGTTGGAAATTATTACATTTTGGAAGGTCAAGGTCAAGGTCACGATCAAGTAAAATGTCCAATTCACGTAATCAGCCATAAGCTGTTGTGTGAATTCAAATAACTAAAAATACTAAGAGTAATTTCATTACTTCCGCCAACGAAGTTGAAAGGAGGCTATGTTTTCGCCCCTGTTTTTTTTTTGTGTGTGTGTGTATGTGTTTGGTTGTGAATAACTTCCTGGAGACAATTTTAATCGTAGAGTAATGAAACTTGTAGGTATTAACTTTTATGTAAAAAGCTGGAAATTTTTATAAAATGTGGGAGGTCAAGGTCAAGGTCAAAGGTCAAGGTTAAAGGTCAAGGTCGCGGTCAAGCACAATGTTCAATTCACGTAATCAGCCATAAGTTTGGACATCGTTGTCACCGAGACTTCAAACTTGGCTCATATTTTAGTGTAGTGAAATTTACGCCAAGTAATACATGTTAAGGTCAAAGGACAAGGTCAAGGTCGAGAAATAAGCTGCCGCGGTGGAGGCCTGCGCTCCACCGAGTGCCTCTCTCGTTTTTATTTGTATGCTTCTTAGCGGAATTATAGTTTTTTTTCTACATGTATTTTACATAGTTATCACGTAAAAGTTAAAAAGAAATATATGAGCAAGTTTCAGGTAACTGTTTATTATATTGGGTGTTTATGTGCGGCTACAAAATTGCGAAAGCATATTTAACCTTGGGTTGATATATGCATGAATTTTGTAATATTCAAATTTGAATGTCAGAAGCACATTTAATTCACATTAAGAGTTGTCATCTTATAACTTACATAACTCGTGAAATGTGATTCTTGCATATAGATATTCTCTCTGCCTCTCTCTCTCTCTCTCTCTCTCTCTCTCTCTCTCTCTCTCTCTGAATAGTATGATGATTTCACTCAAATGCAGTATTTCATCAACAAGTCCTGTTCAACTAAAGTTTGATCATGAATGTGAACTATCACTTGTTTTTTACGTTTAAAATTTCTTAAGATTATTTATTTAAGTTTTGGTTTGTTGATAAAATTCAGCATTTTTACTCAAAAACTATACCTAAGCAATATGAATGATTTGAGTCAACTTTATCTTTCAAAAATCACAGTTGATGCCCAAAATAGGTTTATGCAGAGAATTTCATGTGCTATATTGATATGCAGCACAAAGATTTTATTAAAAGTTATATTTTTCATAGACGTAGTGTTTAGAAAATATTCTATATGATTCCTGTTGCATATGGGAGTTTTTTCATTATTTCACATTTGTGTTATTGTATTTTTGTACTAGTGTACCCTAGCCGTAAAAAATGATAACTAGTTATTTCGATAGTTATGCACACACATTCAACCGTTCCCATCCTCTCCCCTTTCCTAACTACAACCCGCTGGTTCGGCAATTTGTGGGGTAAGTGTGGTTTGTGAGTGTACCTCTAGGTGTACCCCTTTTCATTAGGGTAGGACAACTTCCTCTTTCCCCTGAGCGTGACAGATATATATATATATATATATATATATATATATATTATATATTATATATGTATGTGTATATATATTATATATATTACATATACAGTATGTATATATATATATATATATATTATATATATGCATATATATATATATATGTGTGTGTGTGTGTGTGTATGTATGTATGTGTGTATGTATAACAGACACTCTATTATATATGGGAAATGAATTATGCTTTTGATCCCCTTTTCAAAAATGCAATATTAATGATATTTCTTTTTCAGGTGCTTTTTGGCCTTTTTAAAAGTTTTATATATATATATATATATATATATATATATATGGTAGTTTGAAGCTGCGTACTCGCATTATTGATTCGTCTCTTTCCAGTTTACCTCGTTTTAAAATATATCGTTCTTTACGGACATAATTACCTTCGCCAATGAAATTGGAAGGTTATGTTCTACCCCCTGTTTGTGTATGTGCTTGTATGTGAACACCTTCGTGGCCACTTTTTTTATTATAGAGTAATGAAACTTGCAGGGATTAACTGTTATGTGAAAAGCTGGAAGTAATTAAATTTTGGAAGGTGAAGGTCACGGTCAAGCAAAACGTCCAATTCACGTAATCAGCCTTAAGTTCGGACATCGTTGTCACAGAGACTTCGACCTTGGTTCATATTTTAGTGTATGAAGATCCACGCCTATTAATTCATATTAAGGTCGAAGGTCAAGGTCAAGGTCGAGCAAAAGGTCGAGAAATAAGCTGCTGCGCTCTTCTCTAATCTTTCTGGGTTGAATATCCTGAACTCTGGACAGTTCACTTGGTGTTTTAATTTTCTTTCCAATAATTTGCCATCAGTTTCGCCTCTTTCATAATTTCTTCATACTTTATATTTACAAGGAACGTCTGTTATATTGGGAGTTTAAAGTATTTCGTTCTTGGTAAGAATTGTATAGAAGTTTCATTGAAATGTTTATTTTTTTCTATATATAGCTAATGCTCTGGGGAATTTACTTCAATTGCTGGTAATTGAATGCCTGTTTTTTGCACGAGTAACAGAGAGAGAGAGAGAGAGAGAGAGAGAGAGAGAGAGAGAGAGAGAGATACCGGCTGCCTTAAAATTATTAGCTTGTGAGTATGAAAATAAGCTGCTTAGATGAGATTTAGTTGAAGTTGTGAGAGAGGGTTTCCTTAGAAGAAGTTTTATAAGGGAGACAGAGAAACTGACAGAGTCGCCCAGACAAGGTTTATAATGGGTTCTTTAAGGAATATTACAATCTACCTATATTTTTAATCCAGTGGGGCCTTCTTTGACCTGAGCAGTGAATTAGGTACCTGAGAGAAAGTATTCCTTGAAGTTTATATCCTGAGAACCTGAAAAGATTCACCAAACTAAGATTTAGTGAGGATCCATGAAAGGTCGTAACTATTTATCCATGGAGAGAGAGAGAGAGAGAGAGAGAGAGAGAGAGAGAGAGTCCGGCGTCCGTGCGGGCGGTTGGGCGGCACCCATGGGTGATGACACAATTGGAGACATGATTGCCTGCCTGTGCCACCAGCTGCCTGGCCGGCGATTGGCCAAGTGGAGCGCTCGAGGTCTCGTAACCTACGCCACCAATGGCAGATGGAACAGTAATGGCCAAGAGCTCTGATTTGATTATTTTGCCGCTGGAACGCGCTTTGCGGCTTTCGTTATAAAACCACAAAAAAAAAGGAAAAAAAAAAAAAAAACGAGGGAAGGGAAAAAAAGCTGAAAGGGTTATTTCGAGTTGGGGATTTCTGCGCTATTTTGTCACGTTTATATGATATTGCGCCCGTAACTTTATGACGGATGGGATGGTATTGGGCGAAGGGGTATCGTTGGGTGATTCCAAATGTTTGGATATTGCAGATGGATATTATAGAAAGAGAGGGAGTCCTCCCCGGGGGTCAGCCTGCCCCATCCCTCGAGCCCCCTCCGGATGCCTTCTACTTTTCCCATCCCCCGTAACCCTCTCTCCCTCGGAAATTGGGCTCAATATAAATGCTGACGGATATATTTAGACTTAGCGGTCTCGGTTCACTATTTTTTTTTCTTTTTAGTCTTTTTATCCCACATTCGTCTGCGGGGAAGCGAAATTTGTGACAGACTCGATGAAGGTAGAAACACAATGACGACCACTAGGTCCCGGATTAATCTAACACTCCCGGATTGGGCCCTAGGGGACGGGGAGGGGGTGGGGGAGAAGATTTCCAGGTGGCACTCCGATAGAGGTGGGGCGAGGTTGGGATGATAGTTAGGTAGGTAGGGTACATAGGATGGGGTGGGGTCTAGGGAGGCATGATCCCAGGGAGTAGAGAATTTCATATAAAATGTAAATGGCGATCGTGCAAGCGGAATGCAAACTCGACGATGTTTATTCGATATTGAATGATAAATCTGGGGGTTCCAATGGCCTTTCGGGTCTTTTACGTCAGAGGCTACGAGTTTCATTGAACAGGAAGATGAAACACTAAAATTTTTCTTTCCTTTTTTTTTAGTCTTTTCGGGAATTCAACCTGTGAAATCAAAATGTCCAGCTCAGCGTGAAATGGAGGACTTTTCGTCATTTTTGTTTTAACAAGGCAGCTGCGGCCCCCTGTGATAAACGGCTACGTAAAAAAAAAAGTCTGACACACCGAAACGTATACCTATAGTGTTAACTTTTTTTACAGTAAAAGCCCTGTTATATTTTGTCTATTGAATTTGCTTTAGCGTATTGAAACAATATTCACTTAATTTTTCATACATACAGTTGCTGTATTTTACTGGAGTGTCAGGGAAATGTTGGATTCTGTGCATTACTCTCTCGTGCGCATTTAGCGCGGTTATGTAAATATTGATGCATACCCCGCTTAATGCATACAGACAGGCTTGCAGATATATACTCACAGTTTATATTATGCTGCAGTCTTTGTTCTTTTCATCAGCACTAGAGTTATGCAACAAATTTTGCGTCCGATTTTCTAACAG
>NC_090729.1:171935108-171947608 GCF_036898095.1 Palaemon carinicauda | reverse complement strand
TTGGTTTCATAAGCAAGTGTCTTCCGAATGTTGTGCACATATCCTGTTACCTTAATTTCTATTTATTCTGTTATTCACCTCTTCTGTCATCATGTAATCCTCCATTATGTTCACTCAAATATGTTACAAAGACAGGATTTTCAATTATCCTACCATCCACACTAACATTTTTTAATCCACCTTTCTTGTATCCCTTTATCGTCACAACCTAACACACTCACATTTAATCTCAACTTTCTCCTTCTGGAAATGTTTTCATATTTTACAACTTATCGACGTTTATCTTCATCATCCCACAATCGGTATTGTATCATCCTTAATTCCCACATATACTACATTGCATTCACAATGAATAGTCTCATCCCGTAGCTCTCCCCTATATCTACTGTCCGGTCTCTGACTTGTCATATTCAATTAAGATATTAAATAACCATGGAGGAATTCCCTTATCTCAGAACCACTTATGCATCAAACCATTTGATCCCTTTCATTCATTTCTTTGGGACCTTTCCCTCCTCCAAATGTACCTTACATACCCTGGTTAACCAAATAATTACACTGTGACCACAGTACTTCAGCATCTCTTATAATCTAATCAGCTCATGATGTTTTTCTATAATACAAACTCTTAATTGACACCATTGTGTCCTCAACAGTTGAATTCTACAATCATTTTCAGCTTTTCGCTAACCCTTTTCCCTCGCACCATTTAACTCCTCCTGGCTAATGTCCTCCAGCTTAGAAAAGAACTACCGGCCCAGGACTGTTTCAAGTCAAACAAACATCTCTCTCCATTTACATCTTTTGATTTGAGTCGGAGATCCATTTTGCATTAATCTTTTTCTCTGCAATTATTTACATAGTAGATTTACATTTTAGTTCTCTCCCCCTCCCAAGATTTTGTTAACATTCTCCCTTCTGTGTTTACAATTTTATTTTTTTTCTTCTTTCACTTTCTTCTTGATTACACGGTCTACATTGTATACAAGCAAACCGTCTTCTCTTCTGTCATGCAAATTCATTATCGCTAAACATTTTATTTCTTCATCCCTCAACTTAAAGTTTCTCTTATTTCTTCTTCTTACCTCCCTTTGCCCAGAAAAGTTTTTGCTGTTCTTACTACTACTACTACTACTACTACTACTACTACTACTACTACTACTACTACGTCACGGAATTTTATAAATTCCTAATCAACTCCTTCATCCGTTGTGTCTTCAACCCTATCCTATATTTTATCAATTTTTTCCTAATATGGTTTTAAAACTTCTTTCGTATTCAATTCACTTGTCTTAATTACGCTTACGGCCCCCTCTCACCGCTCCCTCTTGCATAAAACTATCTTATTTTTGCTATATATATATATATATATATATATATATATACAGTATATATATATATGTGTGTGTGTGTATAATTCTGCTTTAACTAGAAGATTATCAGATATACTTCCAATCACTCCTCTCTTTATCAGTACATTCCTCTACTACTTTCTACTAACTCATAATCTAGTAAACACTTATGCTCATCGTTTTATCTTTCCAGGGTATACATATGGACATATATTTCGGTTGTTTTGGGAGACCCTATAGGTTTATCTGCTGATTCATCAGCAGCCTTTGTCTGGCCCTCCTTGGTCCTAACTTGGGTGGAGAGGGGCTTGGGCGTTGGTCATATGTATATATGGTCAGTCTCTTGTGTATTGCCCTACTCGATGGTGCAATGTCACTGTCTCTTGCCCCTGTCATTCATGAGTGGCCTTTAAACCTTTAAACCTACCTAAAGTTACATATCTTTTCCTATCAACTGCGGATGCATTAAAAATACCTAACACTGACAGTCGCTTCTAGTTTTCAAAACCTAGACAACATAATGTTCTGATTTTCCCAAAAGTATTTTCACACTTCCCTAAAACCTCCCTAACTACAATCACTCCTCCTTCCTTAGTTCTAAACCTTCTAAACCTTCTAAACTTTCCTTTGGCAGATTCTCTTTGGTCATCTTCATTCCCTCACACATTACATGTCACGATTTTATCACAAGGACTAAGAAATTCATATATTTGTGTACATAATTAATTTAAGTATATATTGAAGATTTTTATTCACTACCAGAATAGTTATTGATTATGTTTATCTCTCTCTCTCTCTCTCTCTCTCTCTCTCTCTCTCTCTCTCTCTCTTAATGAATTGTCTTTATATTTTCTTTATTCTCATTTTCCATGTTGCAGCCTTATATATATATATATATATATATGATATTTATATATATTGCATACATGTTATACAGTAGATAAAAATGAATAGCACATCAAGTTCTCTATCTGGGGTGGGATTTACATAAAAGAAAAACAATATAGATTTTATTATTATGCTCATCTTGTAATCCTTATGCTAAAGAAGAAACTATCATGCAAAATATTAACACTAATGAAGACATTTCAAATACCTTTACATAAATATGCCCGTGAGTGTAGAAAATTGCCAAGGTTCTTTCTTTAGATTATAATGACATATCAAAGCACGATTAATACAATAGTATTTATTTCGTGGCATGCCGTTTTCATCGATCGATTAACAGCTTAAAAGTTTTACACGTTAACGGGTTAAATGGTTTTTCTTGTCATTGGCTTTCCAAACCTTATTTTGAACTGTTTGATCGCTCTTTAAGCTCCATAGAGTGTAGAACAGCTTTGCAATGACGTATTTTATATATTCATATGTACATACATACATGTATGTATGTATGTATGTATGTATGCATGTATCAGTTTGGAAACACAAGCTGACCTTACACAAGAAAAGTAACATTGAAAACTTCACTGAGGTAGTACAAGTAGTAGTAGTAGTAGTTTACGTAGTGAAGATTCACTCGTATTCGTCTAAAACCAGAATTCACAACCTCGTCGAAATTAACAGTTGGGTCATATTGAACTGTCACACCTATTCATTCCATTTTATGTCCAAGAGTAAAATGCTTTCGGCGAAATCGCAAAATTCTCCCGGACCTCAAGGCTTATACCTATCTGTTGATGGATGATAATGAGAGAACTGCCTGCGACAAATCAGGTGATATTGTGTCGGGTCTTACTCGGCAT
This sequence comes from Palaemon carinicauda, assembly GCF_036898095.1. Lineage (NCBI taxonomy): Eukaryota > Metazoa > Arthropoda > Malacostraca > Decapoda > Palaemonidae > Palaemon > Palaemon carinicauda. The sequence continues at coordinate 171,944,511 of NC_090729.1, read as the reverse complement.
TTCGTGAAATTCGATGGTTCGTAAAAGGCATTTCGATAACCGTTTCCCCAAATGCCTTACTGTCACCTAACTTATTCTCCTTAATACTGCTGTGCTCATTATGGCAAATTTATCCTTCATTTCAGACAATAGAATGAAGGGGGTGCCGTTAACGTACAGTATTATATTACACTTGTCGCTTTAACATATAATTAACATCGGGAAGGGACTTGTAGTTTATGCGCGATACGGCCAACGTTACAATAGGTGGTTTAAAGAGGTCTTTTATTTTCCTTACTTGTTCCTTCTGGTTTTGCAGAGCTGCAATTGAGATATTTTTCGTATTATTCGTCTCTCATTATTCCAATATACTTTTCGCATCTCGTGAAAGACAGATTTCTGTGTTACTCTTACTGGCTAAGATTTGCATTTTTGTTTATTACATATACAGAGTGAAATGCAAATCAGTTCTTCATCAAAAGATTTCTATAATTCTTAGCTATTAAACATTCTAACGTTTGAAATAAATATAACGATTAATGAAGAGTAAGATTATTATTATTATTATTATTATTATTATTATTATTATTATTATTATTATTATTGTTATTGTTATTGTTTTTATTGTTGTTGTTATTGTTATGGAGCCTTAAAACAATAATTTGCAAAGTAGGCTATCACAGAATAGAAAGCCCAAGTGGAAAAGATATTACAAACAAATAGTTCATTACAGAGAGAGAGAGAGAGAGAGAGAGAGAGAGAGAGAGAGAGAATTAGTAATCATATACAGATACAGGCGTTTGATTCCTTGTACATATTTTTCCACTGTCCATCTGTCAAAAGTCTATAAATAACATAATTAGAAAAAACAGACAGGCAGTGAATAAAATTATGATGAATCTTCTTTGGGAATCTAAGGGAGTAGATGAGCCTCTTAAATACCACGTATGAAAATAATGGAAGTGAGGTTTAATAGTCACAAAATTATACCTGAAACTAGAAATTTTAAAAATTTTCCTAAAACTGAATTTTAATTCATGGTGCTCAAGTAGAGTTCAATGGAATGGAAAAAAATGGGTTTCAGTAATAATTATTTATCAAAACGTCACAGTTTCATTATATAATATGCGATGTCTCATTCTTTGCAATTGGTATTATTTTGATTGGTGGCTGTGCGAAAGCTGAACATTTAAAAGGGAATATACGGATTTCCTATGAATAATTTTAAACTGGAAAGTAGAAGAACGGGTATTAAAAATGTACCACAAAATCGATCGCACAATTTTCAAAAAAGTTAGATTACATTCATTCCCATTTTATGTAAACCACGTAAAGTAGGGAATGAGGAAAAAAATCACCAGGAATGTAAATACTGAATGTTCATCATTTAGGAAATTTGCATGTCATCTCCACTATATAGTAAAGAGCAAGTGTCTGGCTATATATATATATATATATATATATATATATTATATTATATATTTATATATATATATATATATATATGTATATATATATTTTATATATTTATATGTATATATATAGATATATATATATATATATATATTTTATATATTTATATGTATATATATAAATATATATATTATATATATTATATATGCATATATATATATATATATATTATATATATATATATATATATATATATATTGGGTTACGCTGAGGCTCATTGCCAGACTTATATCTACTCGGTCTATCCCCGTCCTTCAGGTATGGTGGAGAAAGAGTAGTCATACATGGTGGAGAAAGAGTAGTCATACCCTGGTTAGAGGTACACTCGGAAACCACAACTGCTATGTTGTTATTAGGAAAGGAGGATGGGGCTGGGTTGAATCTGTGTATGTGTGTGCATATCTATCTAAATATTTAGTCGTCATTTTTGACGTGTCCCGTATACGAGTACATAGATATTATTCAGATATAAAATCTCTTAGTTTATTTAAATGGAAACGTATCTTGCAAAATCATTAGAAGAAAATTATGCTCGACAAAATATATTGTTTAGAATAATCAGTTTATTGTGATTTTAGCCAGTAATTACTTGTTCAACTTCGAACAGTTATCTGCTAGGTTATTTTATGCTGCACGAGACTGTGAATAGCTCTGTGACATGTTAGTCATCCGGGTAAATTGCAACAAGAAAAAGATGAATAAGTAAACCGAAAAAAACATCATATTTGCAACAATACTGGGTGCTCTGAAAAGAACAAGAGTCTGTCCTGTCACAATGACCAGCTTGATCTAACAGCAGCATCAAGATCAGTGTCCCTCTCCCGTTATTTCCTGACGTCAGAAACCACGAACGAATCTAATTCCTTTCATGTTTTCAACAATGTATGTCAAAATAATGATCCATATCCTTTTCTCTGTCCTGTCTGTTTGGCTTCGTGAGTGTCATCCTTACTTTCCCGACGGCAATCCTGGAAACCTTATCGAATTCAGGCGGCCTTCCGTTGCAATAAACCAATGCCATTACGCTCCGGTAACTCTGAAAGTTAAATTCCGGCAAACTTTTAAACGCCATCGGCCTCTTGTTAAACTCGCTTCATCTTCTTAAACCGCCGCAACCTTGTTAAATTCCAGCAGGTCAAAGTCTCTTTGGAATTCAAGCTAAAGTCTGGAAGGGTTCGGGAGTTCAACCCCTCTGGAAAGAAGAGAAGGGGAGGAACCCCTTAATGAAGTAACCAGGCTTCGCTGGTCCAAGAAAGTTTGGCAAGATTACAAATTGGTTTTCCGACTCATCTCTAGTTTAATCAATGCTTTCTGGGATCTTGCACTCTCCTTGGCGTGGTCCCTTCCTTCCCGCCTGGCATCTTTTCTTTGGAAGTTGTTGAGTATTAAAAAGGAAAAGACTTAAGGGTAACGAAATGAGGAGTCAACCAACGACAGTCGATAATGAAAAAGATTTCATGTTTACTGCTATTAAATATGATGAGAGCAGAAGCTTATTAAATTAACACACCTGCAACTGGAAAGAAAAATTTTATGGGGAGGTTCTACTGTTAACAGGCAATAGCATCTAACCACAAACTATTACTGTAAGCAGGAAATGTAAAGAGAAATTACCTGAATAGTTTTATTTGTCACAAAAAAATTGTCAAAAAAAAAAACGGTATTTTTTTATGAAACTAATACATAGCTCACTTTCTACTCGAAAACACTACTTTAAATGAGGATGGGTTCCATTGACAGATATTAATAACGCTTGATGGTCAAATTTTTGAGTTAACGATTTCAGTAACTCAAAAATTATATATTCACGAAAAGATGAACGCAATGTAATAGGCTGTTCACCGCGTCTCTCGTTACAGGTCATCATTTTCCTAATTGTTTTGTCGCGATTGACCAACATTCAAAGATGGCCCTGACAACCTTAACCGACCAACCTCACGCGAATGCATTCCAGCAACATCAATAGTTGTTGATGTGAACGCAACTCCAAAGGCAAGCTGCTCTAATACGGAATACCATCCGTTATATCCCAATCGAAATGAATAGGTGGTGACAGCTGAACGAATTGAAGCAATGACGTCTTGTGGAGCGTTGCTAACACGTTGCTGTACTTGGGTGGCCTAGAGTAGCGTTGAGCGCCATTCACGCTTCGCTAAGAAATTTGGGAGTGTGCGTCAGGGCAATAATGTGTGTGTGCGTGCGTGTGTATTTATATACACTTAACATGAAAAATAATTTCCTTTTTATGTCTCAATTCGCGAGGTAGAATGAATCCAACATTAAAAATTAATAACTCGACATTTGAAAATATGAAACTAACGTAAGTGACCAAACTATGTATACACATAGATACACACAGATACACACACACACATATATGTATATATATATATATATATATATATATATACAGTATATAGTTTCGGAAAGATAATGCATTATATTAAAAATTATGTGATAGCACATCCTGGCCCTAAAACCTTTATGTAATTGTTTCATCGTATAGACCTACCCATCTTATTACCATTCATTTCAATATGAATTTCGTAAGAAAACACTTGCCAGTAGAATATTGATTCGAGTAAAAGTCGAGTAGAACGGCAAATCATATTATTATTATTATTATTATTATTATTATTATTATTATTATTATTATTATTATTATTATTATTATTATTATTTATGTTTATAGAGAAGAAACATTCGTATGGACTTCTATATGTGATAAACATAAAAAAGAAGGAAATAGAATATGTAACTGAAAAAAATATAGTAGATAGATATAAAGATAAATTGATAAACTAATAAATGTTGATATGATTTTGAAAATTTATAATGTCCATGTCAATATAATTAGAGACTATGTTAGGTGTGCGAATTTAATATTATAACACACCGATTGTAATTAATATAAAGAGCATTTTAAGACCTATTAATAACTTTGAAATAGTTTCCATTTTTATATGTTGGCATTTTCTCCTTCAACTGATTATTAACATAAAAGGACGGATACACTTTCGTTTAAATCCAATGGCAAGAGTTTGTGGATTTTTGTCTTTGATTTTTCCTATTGTCGATAATTAACATATTTATTAAGATTTGTAATAAACAGCCTTTAGAATTCTAGGATCACATTTCTATGAATGCATTGATACCAAAATCATGGTTTCCATGGTATTATAAAAGCTTATACTACCAACTGTAGTGATTTCTCATTCTGTGTTCTTCATCTTTCTTTTGACCCCTTTCCGTAGGACTCATTCATAAATCAATTTAGAGGACAGTCATTCTTTGTTATATATCATATCGCTTCATTGATGATTGGTATTTGAATAATAACTCCGAAGACAATCTCTCTCTCTCTCTCTCCTCTCTCTCTCTCTCTCTCTCTAGTATTTAAATAATAACTCCGAAGACAATGCCCCCCCTCTCTCTCTCTCTCTCTCTCTCTCTCTAGTATTTAAATAATACCTCCGAAGACAATGCCCCCCCCTCTCTCTCTCTCTCTCTCTCTCTCTCTCTCGTATTTAAGTAATAACTCCGAAGACAATGCTTCTCTCTCTCTCTCTCTCTATCTCTCTCTCTCTCTCTCTCTCTCTCTCTCTCTCTCTCGTATTTAAGTAATAACTCCGAAGACAATGCTTTTCTCTCTCTCTCTCTCTCTCTCTCTCTCTCTCTCTAGTATTTAAATAATAACTCCGAAGACAATGCCCCTCTCTCTCTCTCTCTCTCTCTCTCTCTCTCGTATTTAAGTAATAACTCCGAAGACAATGCTTCTCTCTCTCTCTCTATCTCTCTCTCTCTCTCTCTCTCTCTCTCTCTCGTATTTAAGTAATAACTCCGAAGACAATGCTTTTCTCTCTCTCTCTCTCTCTCTCTCTCTCTCTCGTATTTAAGTAATAACTCCGAAGACAATGCTTCTCTCTCTCTCTCTCTCTCTCTCTCTCTCTCTCATACAGACAAAACCATCTCAAGTATTTGTTATAAACTCTTTCTTCTCTCATGTTTTCTTCTCTCATTTCTCTCAAGCCTCGTTCGTCTGAGTCACCCCCGCGACCCCAGTCCCAACATCTCCATAAATAACGATTTCGTGAATAAATAAGAATAAATAAGGAACAATTGTCGGGTACGTACAATTAGACTTTACGCCGGATATTATAATTATGAAAATATGAGTATACAAATTATAGCTGTGGGGGTCGATAGGGAGGGGGGTGGAGGGGGAATAGAGAATGAGAATGAGGAGGTTAAGGGAGCTGACTGATTAGGGGTGAAAAGGGGGAGGGGGTTGAGGGGTGTTCAATGTAATTGACATAAGAACTAGCAAAGGAAATATGACGCAATTGGCCTTCCATGTAACAGTGGAATTTCCGCGTAAGCGTAGCGACGGATAGTCAGAAAGTGAAGTAAATTCGGGAGGATATGATTTCTTTGGATATATACTGTTATTTTCTTTTTTATATATTTTTTTTATGAAATACACATTTACAATCTTACAATTTATAACATATACATCATAGTCTATTTACATAAAGGATTTTTTTATAGTACATATACTGCATTTACAATGGAAATTGTTAATATTCATCTAAATATGTTTTTAAATAGAAATATATCGACTCGTGAATACTTTTTTGATAGGAGTTTTAATAATTCTTTCCTCTTTGGGTAACTGTTCGAGATTTGGCAGTGAACGGGAATTACAAGGCAGTGACGAAAATTAACATGGACACCGGAATTCCTGGCACACCTTGCTCCGAGATATGCACCCTGACACACCCTTACTACTAGGAGAGTAACCAAACAGATGTTTTAGAGAGAGATAAAAGAGGCGGTGGGTGGGGCTGAATTGGGAAGCACACTGTGCAGTAAGGCTGTGAGAGGGTGCGCTTCCTCAGAGCGAGGTGTACCGGAAATTCCTGTGTCCAACTGTACCTCCATGTTCATTCGTTTGATCATAATGTCAAGTTTTTTTTTTTTTAATTAATAATTTATTAATGTTATTTCTTCAGTCGTGATTTGTTGTGAATCTTCAGATTTCTTATGAAATGACGAAATCGTTTATTTTATAACCTAAAACATTCAGTTTCCCAGTGGAACTAAATGTGATTACTGATTTTAAATATTCCATTTGGAAGTCAATATACTTCATAGAAATAGAAGATGTCACGTAAGGTCGTCTCTGTAATCGGATTGTTATTATTTCTATCATTATCATAATTCTTTAAAGATACCATTAGACTTAGAATCACAGAAAATCCCTCAAAACATTTCCTCTGTCCCATCGCGTTACGACAGAAAGTTCAGAGATGATATTGAACAGTTCGTTTCATATCTTCACTGCATCTCCAGATATTATGGCACATTTCCAAAAACTTCTCTGCAGCATTGCAACGAACGTTCCGATTGATTGATAGATCAGATGTCTGGGTTTGCAAGAATACTGCGTAGGGAAGGTTAGATATTGCAAATAAAATGAGAGAAGTTTTATTTACAATTTTAGTTTGGTCAGTGCCAGAAATTAATCCAGATAAGAAAAGATAGAATCGATTACTTTTATCTATTGCAAAGATTAGCATTACGGATTTACTCTTGGACGAAATGAATGGAGAATATTTATGACTCTATATATTTATACGCAATGCAGATCAATATTGCTGCTTGCCATGACGTTGTTTAGTACAATAGAGAAACATTGTAAATGATATTCTCTTAGAGAAGTTACGTTTTGAAGTCCTGATTTCTTTATTTCAATATTTTTTTTATTGCAGGGAGTTCTCTAATAATTGAACGCGATGCTTCATTCACCCAGTTAACCTCCGAATCAAGTAGAAAAGGTTTGTGGATGATGCCTCCAAGACGATATCAAAACCATTTAACACATTATATATAAATATATACATATATATAAATATATATATACATATTATATATATATATATATATATATATATAGATATATATATATACACACACACTAGTGCACGTTACCCCTTAGAAATAACGGCTAAATATTTGTTAGATTTACGCTCACGCGCACATGCACTCTCCTCTAACCAGGCTATGACTACATCCTATCCCTCTACCCGAGGGCCGGGGAGGGCTGAGCATGGCCAGATATATATATATATATATATATACATATATATATACATATATATATATATATATACACATATATATACATATATGTATATACATATATATATATATATATATATAAATATTGTATCTAGGCACTTGCTCTTTATTATTTACTTAATTATTTACTGTTTGTATTATATGTTGTTAGAGAGAGAGAGAGAGAGAGAGAGAGAGAGAGAGAGAGAGAGCAAACTGTAAGGGCCATTAATAACCCAAGTGAAAGAGCTACTTTCCTCCTTATCGACTTCTAATCCATAGCCATCTGGCAACCCCAAACGCGAGGAGAACTACCCCGGTAGTTCCAGGCTGGTACCCAATCACAATCAACCCTCCCATTAATTGCCTCGTAATGCTTGCTCCGCGAAGCGAACCATTCATCCCCCTTAACTACCCAATTCTATCGTTTCCATTAGTTTGTAATTGGCGTAGATGACTGCCCTTGTATTCAAGACGACGTCTCAAGGAGCTGCGAAGGGCGGGAGTCTTTGTTTCTGCAATGCTGTTTTGAGCCGTTGAAGGACTAATATATCAATTATCACTTTGATTTAACATGATATAGTAATGAAAAGATGTTAACTTGAGTATCCGTACCTTTCATATTTTTATTTCTTGCAAATGAGAGAGAGAGAGAGAGAGAGAGAGAGAGAGAGAGAGAGAGATTTAAAGGAAAGATGAGATCAATCGCATAGGGAACCTCATCCATGAAGAAAAAAATAGATAGAGAAAGGGGGGTGGGGTGGGAGCGTTGTAAGCAGTACATTATGCAAATAATATTCGTTTCAGTATCATTAGTATCACGCGCTATGCTTTGCGATGCTTCAAGCGAGAGAGAGAGAGAGAGAGAGAGAGGAGAGAGAGAAACTGGAGCAGAGGGACCAGAGAATGGCTTCATAAGAGGGAGGGGAAAGAGTCCATGATTAAGACCCGGGGGTGAGGAAGAAATTAGGGTAATTTCTATGGGGCTGAGTGTTACACTGAATTGTCGACAAATGAAAGAATGGCTGGAAATGGTTTGCGGCGTAATATCGCTTATTTTAGTCTTTTTTTTACACGTTATTATTTAGTAAGAAATAGGGGCTATCTCTTTCATTATGCACGCTTTATGTAAACTTTGATTATATTGTTTTTATAAAGGCTAGTGAACGGGGGCCCATCAAAATGACTTAATATTTAGATGGATATGCATACGCGTATACACACATATTCAAACCTTCCCAACCCCTCCCTCTTTCTTAAGTACTACATGGTAGTTTAGGCATTTTTCTGGGTGATTGCGGTTTCCGAATATACCTCTCTGGGTACCCCCTTGGTATGGACTACTCCATCCCCCCCTAACCAAGGGACGGAGAGAGACCAAATAATCATACTTTTGGTAATGCCGTTCAGCGTTCTCCATTGCATAGGATGTCAAATAGTCTGCTCCATACAAATGAATGTTTAAGATTTGGAACAGCTTATCAAAAAAAAAAATCATACTATTATTATTGTTTGTAGTATCATTAATATTATTGTTTCTGGAAAATGTTTGTTTTATAGAATGCATATTATACAGTATATACCAATATATATATATATATAATATATATATATTATATACATACATACATACATACATACATACATACATATATATATAAATATATATATATATATATATATATACTATATATATATATATATATATATATAACACTTTTGTCGTGCCTTTTTCGATTGACATATAAAGTGGTTCGGGAAATTGATATTTAAAATTTTTGTATTTATAATTTATGATATATGCATATGATATAAAGAAGTAAAATACAAT
>NC_090729.1:171930108-171932608 GCF_036898095.1 Palaemon carinicauda | reverse complement strand
TGTTGTGACTAATTTTTATATTGTCAAGAAAGTGAATGTTAGTAAACTGCATTAGCTATAATATCCAATTTTTTGAACTAGTATTTAAGTGTTTCAATAATTTTACCGCCGATTTGTTTAGTAATTTTATCCAGATTAATTTTAATCGGTTGTTATTGATGATAAATGTACGAATCTTGGCTACTGAATGAGTCATCCAATGAATGGTTTTAATTTATGTTATACAATTCTGTCGAACGATTAACATTATTATTGAGAATTTAATCACATTCATTCAGAACTAATTCCAATCGCAGAGATACAAGTTTGTGAACTTTCGTGCGTCAGTTGATTCCTGTTTATATCCACTGTCGAACTGAAAATATTTCCCCGTTGTTCAAAACTACAAAAGTCTTGAAAAAGAAAAGGAATGACTAGTTTTATTCCTTATTTCAAGATATTACGTGATATACAGTGTGATGTAATTTGATTTGACATGGTCTGACATGACGTGGTTTCTAGGGACTGTTACCACCGTATTTCTAATGACGAACCGTAATTACTACGTAGGCCCCTGTAATTAGAAATTTGATGGAGGGGTAGACAGGTAGGCAGGAAGGAAAACTGAGAGACCTACATACCTACTGAGAGAGAGAGAGAGAGAGAGAGAGAGAGAGAGAGAGAGAGGAGAGAGAGAGAGAGAGAGAGATAATTTGTAATTAACAAAACGTAAGAAAGTATAATGCTGTTGTAAGGTGTGCTTCACAGGTCATTTGAGAGAGAGAGAGAGAGAGAGAGAGAGAGAGAGAGAGAGAGAGAGAGAGAGAGAGATGATTTGTAATTAACAAAATGTAAGTAAGTATTTGCTGTTGTAAGGTGTTCTTCGCTAGTCAATTAGAAAAAGTTATCTTAAAATTTTTTTTATTATTGTCGTTGCCGTTTGATTTTACTTAAGACACTTTATTATAAATTTGTTATTAGTCATATTCTTTTCATTTAAATGATGATTGACTTAGTATGGAGGATGTATAAAGGATAATTAAAGTTATGACAAGAAGGTTTGCGTATTCAATCACTAAGGTGGACAGAAGCTTTTCAAATTATTCAATAAATAGTGCAGAGATGGACGTAGATAATTACTGACTCCGGGGAAGGGCTTTTAAGATATCCATCAGGTAATGATATGGGTCTATTTTAGATGTAGCAAAAATAATACAAAGTCTTTACCAGATATTACGTAAAATAACTTAATTTTGTGCATCTGATTAAGGTTTCTCTTACTAAAAAACAACATTCACTCTAGTTATTACTTAAGTAGATTCATCGTAGGCCATACGACGTAGATTTAAAAGATAATCGGGCAAATAGTTCCGAAGAAACGCTCGAAGTAATTTTTTTTATTATAGATTCAATAGTTTCCTTCGTTTAATCACCTATATACATTACGCAAAGTGTCTGGAAGCGTGAAGATTCATACGTGAATAATCTCTCTCTCTCTCTCTCTCTCTCTCTCTCTCTCTCTCTCTCTCTCTCTCTCTCTGTTAGACAGTAGTTTCAGATATTCATTAATGAAGGTATTTGCTGAAGAAGTCTTTCAAATAAGAATGACTGTAAATCTTAGTGGTTATTCTTGTATAATATTTCTTAAAAGTATTATTTTTTTTATAGATGTTATGTATCTCAGAATGTAATATCGCTTAAAATATTTACTCATGTAAGTGACTAAGTGGTAGATTCAGGAACTAATTGGAAACAGGAAATAAAAGGGCTATTTAAAGTAGACTAAGTATATTTCTTTGGCCTGAACATTTTACATCCCTCATAAAGAAATAAAATCAATGAAACGAGTGTCTGAATGGAAATGAAGATTCTTGTTTCCTCCTGAAGTTAATCGACGTACGTGATCACGAAAAAAAAAAAATATATTTTTCCAGGCAGATTTTTTTTTCATATCGTCACCGTAACTGAGATTGTTTACTTTCCGCGGTTAGGGTTGTGGTGGCGTGTTGGTAACGTCCTTGCCTGGTGATTGCCTGACTGGGGTTCAAGTTCCGCTCAAACTCGTTAGTTTCTCTTGTCACTGCAACCTCACCATCCTTATGAGTTAAGGAAGGGGTGTTTGTTGGAGCCTATAGGTCCATCTGCTGAGTTTTCAGCAGCCATTCCTTGCCCCTTGTTGGTCCTAGCTTGGGTGGAGAGGGGCTCGGGCGCTGATCATATGTATGTATGGTCAGTTTCGAGGGTAGTGTCCTCCTTGATAGGTCACTGTCACTGTCCCTTGCCTCTGCTATTTATGAGTGGCCTTTAAACCTTTAAATTTTGACACCTGTTTTTATCGAGTCTGTAATACTCCAACGGTAACTTAGAAAGAACTTTTCAGACTCTTCCTTCTTTGTTTATCCTCTAGAATCTAGATGGAATATCGTCATAATGATCAGTCCTTAATTATGTCAAATTTGTTTTTGTTGTTTATTCATTAATTTATGTGTTTTTAGCTTTTTCTTTCTTAGGTGTTGTACGA
>NC_090729.1:171922608-171925108 GCF_036898095.1 Palaemon carinicauda | reverse complement strand
GTCTTCCTTCAAATTACCAATGACACTGTTCATTCTTGTCTGGTTAAGTCTACCTTTGAATTACCAATGACGCTGTTCATTCTTGTGTGGTAAAGTCTACCTTTAAATTACTAGTGACTCTGTTTATTCGTGTTTGGTAAAGTCTACCTTTAAATTTCCAATGACTCTGTTTATTTGTGTCTGGTAAAGTCTACCTTTAAATTACCAGTGACTCTGTTTATTCTCTGTTTATTCGTGTCTGGTAAAGTCTACCTTTAAATTACCAGTGACTCTGTTTATTCGTGTCTGGTAAAGTCTACCTCTAAATTACCAATGACTGTTTATTCGTGTCTGGTAGTCTACCTTTAAATTACCAATGACACTTCATTCTTGCCTGGTAAAGTCTTACTCGGTTATGAAATGTTCTAACGTTTAACTAAACAAAATCCTTTTAAATATCTGGATAAAACCACTAAATAGAAAAATAGGTTTGTGATGATAAGAAATCCAGCTGGTGCTAGTATCCACTTTGCAGCATTTGTCTCTAATAATAATATGATAAAAGATAAGAAGCATGCGACATTGACATTCTGATAAGAGCTACATAAAATTCCCTAGCTTTTTATCATCTTGAATGATGTGTTCATTATTGTTGAATAACTATGAAATAGTGCTTCACCTGAGTACTGCAAAATATGTAAAATATTCAAGTGAAATGTTATATATATTCAATAAACTGTAGAGTATAAACAGCACAAGATCAAGTATTACACAAACGTTGGTTTTAATAGAAGTTAGTCTTGTTATCTGTCTGAATTGACATTTTTCCGCTTAGTATGAGGATAGTGAATAACTGCAAAATCCATTTGTATCACCTACATACTGTGGTATTTTCTTTTCAAGACCAACAAATATATTACTAGTAAAGGCCGCAGAACACACATGTATGTTGGATAAAGGCACTCCTGAATCGAAATTAACAACTCTGCACTGAACATACCAAGTACTGTTAAGCTTTAGGAGCCCTCCTAAGTCTTCAGGATTTGTTCCTGTTGCTTTTTAACAATTTGAGATAAATAACTATTTATGAAAGATCACCTGATTTTTTAGTCCAAACATGGACGATTTATACCCAGCTGTAAAAGGAAAGACAGAAAATTATATGAAAAAAAAAAAAAACAAGTGGAAGAAATATCACAAATTGACAGTAGAAACAAGGAAAAACGACGACGAACCGAACAAAGCAATCATTTGTGCAGGTCGCTGCTGTGGGTGGGGTGGTGTGGGTGGGGTGGTGTGGGGTGGGTGGGGGAGGTTCGCATGGATGGGAGTGATATTTTGAAAAACCCGCTGTTGGCTACGAACTGTGTTATTCCACAGAGGCGATTGCTGCATTTCAATTTTTATTGCTCTATTGACTCGTTTGGTACAATCAATTTCTATATTCGGCCATTTCCATCGAGGTATTTCCGTTCTGTCATTTTATGGAACTGATTGGCGAGTTTTGATTTAGCTCTCCGGATAACAATTTTTTTCCATATTTCTGTTTTGTGGGATTGCAATGCATTTTTATCTCTTTTTATTTTTTGCTCTGCTTTTTTATTATTTTTATTTCTTTATGTTTTTTGCTTTTTTCTATTGGACCCTTTTTTGTGGGTGAGTTATATAGATAGATTTTTTTTTTTATAATTTTCATTGTTAAGTTATGAAAAAGACGTGTGACCAGTTGCTTGATTAGATAAAAATATGTTCTTCTAATCAAACACAGGACTGCTTATGTGTGTGTGTATGCTGACAATATCTCAAGAATTTATGGACAGAATTCCATGAAGCCTCTTAGATGCAGTCATTAGATAGAGTACTCTGCATGATTAACTTTTACGATAATTCTGTATAGTGTTCAGATGGATGTCACGGCAACAAATAGTCAAATCTGTTGCGATTTCTCCCGATGGGTTATCCTCTCCAGACATCTTTACAGATTTTCCCTATGGATTATCACGTCTAGAAGTCTGTGCAGATTTCATTCATGAAGGTTATCACCTTAAGTTGTGTATGTCAATTTATCGTTAAAGTTATTATTAAATTGTCAGTTTGTGGATTTTTTTTTACATTCAATCCAGTATCGTACTAAAAAGAAGACAGTGTCAGAAAAGAACATATTTTCCCTTGAACATCTTTGGAAAAGGTAAAAAGTAAAAGATGACATTAGAGTTTTTTTACAAGGCGTAGGATTTTACTTATATTTCAAACATAAAACCATTACTTTTCCGCACTCGTTTTCATCCGGGATTTACATGTTGCTCCGGAAAAAAAATGTAGCTAGGACTTGACTTCAGTATCACTGTGCAGATAATAAGTATTTAGATAAGTTTAGAAATAAAAGCTAGAATGCTAAATTCCTATATTGTAGTTATTCATGCACGATTAAAAGGTGTATGCAGGTATGCCAAGTGATATAGGATTATTTTTTAACCTGATAAGTTTCTGTAACTTAATATTTGTCATATATTTTACGATT
>NC_090729.1:171857608-171915108 GCF_036898095.1 Palaemon carinicauda | reverse complement strand
CATGGCAATCTATTGAGAAAATCTCCATTTACATTTATCATTTAGGACGTTTCACTTAGAGAAATCAGTTAGTCAATCAACCAAGCATTATTATTAATTATCATTATTTTCTCATAGAAATCCTCTCCCAGTTTCATATCGTAGAATATTTGGACTGAAGCCATTAATTGGGGAAAGTAGGCAATATATTACTCGTAAAAGTAATTTGCCAGTGACTGATTACATTATTTTCTTAATGCAAAAGCCAATGGGACGGCCAATCCAGTTCCCATTATAACTCCCTGTAAATAAATAAATAGGTGAAAAGATAAATAAGGGAAGAAAGTGGAGATAAACCACGAAGGAATCATCAAGCTTTTAAGGATGGAAATTTATAAATGAAAGAAAAAGCAAGATGGAAGAGTTTCAAGGTTTTGGTACTCGGAAAAACAAGCTGAAAACGTTTCAAGGGCATAGTGTTCATTTACGCATAATATTGAAGCGCTCATAGTTACTTATTACCCCTCGCCTGAAATAATATGGATGGATAGAATCGAGGTCTAGGCACAAGAGCCCAAAATGGATATTGGGAATGAGATCCGAATTGAAAACCCTAAGTTTTTGGAACCCAGTGACATAGGTGGTGTTTAGGTCAAGTTATTCTACAGCAGGAACTAGTGGGATTTACAGACGCTAATTTTGTCAAGGATTCAATGAATATGGAATATCTCCGTCAACTGTTGTGCGGGTCTCCTGTCGCAACATTCTTGATCTTCTGAGATTGACGGATTGATTGGCTTACAGGTACCAGTGTGACCCCTTCCTCCCTCTTTAGAGAGTGTTTGCTTCGTACGTAAGTGTCACTCAATATATCAGAAATCGGCATCGATCAATCCGTGATTTATCTCTCTTGTAGGGTAATTCCTCTTTTATGACGCAGTTTCGAGTATCGACTCGGGGTGAATTTCAATAGGTGGTGGCCTTTACGCAATGTTATTCACGGGTCTATTCAGAAGGTCCTTTGGTCGCAGAACGCTTTGAAAGGATCATTATCTTCCTTATTGTCAATCATCAATCCGATACCGTGGGTGGTATTGGCTCCACGTGTGCCTCGGCATAAATCTGTTTAGATACCGGGGTAAATAACGTCATGCGAAGGGTAATATATAATCAGGCGAGGGCTTTCACGAGGGCCCGATCGCCAGTTTGTATTAGAAAACCCTAGCGACAAATGACCGCGTTGATGTGCAGTTTATGCATTCACTTCAGAGGGGGTCAATGAAGTGGATCAATGCTAAGCATTGTCAAAGGAAATGCCACGGAATCGATGCTGGAGCAGTTGTCAAAACCGATAAGCAACTTACCACGCTATAAAATATGCGATCGGAGTAAAGCAGAACGGAGGGCATTGGAAATGGATTACCATTTCGAGATTGAAAAGGTCAGGTCTTGCATTGCGTGACTCCAGCTCTCAGGAATCCAGTCCATCTATAAGTCCTTAATCTTGACGGCTATTGATATGTCTTTCCCATATTGGACAATGCGTTTCTGATCAAAGTATTCTCTCTCTCTCTCTCTCTCTCTCTCTCTCTCTCTCTCTCTCTCTCTCTCTCTCTCTCTCTCTCTCTATGCAGTGCACGTGTGTGTTCATACCTAGTTTCCCATGCAATGAATGTATATGTTAATGCTACTTTGTATCCTCTGATAATCATGTGCAAATGAATAAGTATACACATAATACATACATACATGCATGCATGCATACATATATATGTATATATATGTGTATGCATATATATGCATATATATGTATATATATTATAAGTTATATATATATATATATATATATATATATATATATATATATTATATATATATATATATATATATATATATATATATATATATATATATATACTGTACCGGTATATGTAATATACATGTGTGTTTGTACGGATGTACATTCTGTGTGTAAAAGTTGTGATACATATTTTCCTTTATTGGCGAAATTTTTATAATCTTAAAAGATCACCATTGCGATTTTTATCCTTTTACATGTTCACTAAAATTCAAGTTACATATCTTTAGCTATCAACCATCAAAGTGACTAATCCTCTAATTCACGAGGAAGAAGTAAAAAAAAACAGGAAAACAGGATTTCAAGGTCTCTCTCTCTCTATTGCAAACATCGAAACCTGCATATATGAGTTGTTACTTACGCATTTGCAAATGTCTAATCATAATCTGTTAAAGATCAGATGTTCGTATATTCATCTGTAATTGTTTTGTAAAGTATTTCTTTAAACAGCTCATATCTCAACCTGCCTTTTAAAACGTCAGCTACATAAATGCATGTATCCAAATCTTCGTATCTATGCAAGGGTCAAATAACTATCCATTTTGGCCCCAAAAAATATTTACGAAAATAGCACGGTTTATGGATTTATAAAAAGCTCTCAATCCTTAATTGCATATATATTCGATGTATACCCTTGCATTGCCCAATAAGGTATAAGTACTCGTATTTGATATCTTGGCTATCATAAGATTTTTTTATTCCAAAGATTCATTTCTATTAAGGATAATTGTATTTCTTTTTTTAGTTCAGTATAGAAAATAACAAAAAGTAATTTTAAAATGTTTTCAGTGAAGCATGTCTCACACACTGTGGATAGTTGTCACAAATATGGAAACTGTTATTATGGGCTGGTTATTATATGTAAACAAACTGCAATT
This sequence comes from Palaemon carinicauda, assembly GCF_036898095.1. Lineage (NCBI taxonomy): Eukaryota > Metazoa > Arthropoda > Malacostraca > Decapoda > Palaemonidae > Palaemon > Palaemon carinicauda. The sequence goes on along the minus strand of NC_090729.1, from coordinate 171,912,393 downwards.
GAGTATATAAGGACATATACAGACACACATATATCTATCTATATATACATATATATATATATATATATATATATATATATATATATATATATATACATATATATATGTATATATATACACACATACATATTTATACACATATATAATTTGTGTGTATATATATATATATAATATATATATATGTATATATATATGTGTGTGTATATATGTATGTGTATGTATGTAAGTAAGTATACATAAAAAGACAGACAGACAGATGAACAAAGATTTTAATTACAACCAAAAGTATAAAACTAAACAGATAACACAAAATCTGAAAGAGTTAGATCAAGAAAACAAGAAAACAACAAAAGGCTGGAAAGATTTGTATTATTCTCAGCGAGAACAAAGAAGACCCCAAAGAAAATTTCGATGTTATATGAACAAGATAACGTTTAGACGAACGCGCGCTCGCTGTCTCTTGCCCGCCCGCGCGCCCGCAGATTATGGAATACACGAAATCCCGGGGCGGTAAAGCCACGAGTTTTGTGATCAATTATGAATCAGCGGGTGAGTTTTCCGCGACAACTTTGCATATCCGACTCAGAAGTCAACGAATAGTATAAATTCCGGAATCTCCTGTTGTGACTTCGCCTGGTAAGGCTTTGTTTCTTTTCTCAGAAGTCTTCTTTTCCTCCTCCCTACTCCTTCTTCTCCTCTTCTTCTTCTTTCCCCTTTTTCACTTCAGCTTCTTCCTTTTAATCTCCCCTTTTTCTCACTCCTCATCCTGATCTCCATTTCTCTCTCTCTCTTTTTTTTTTTTTTTTTTTTTTTTTTACATCTTTATCCTTATCTTCCGCTTCATCACTCTTCTCATTTTCTTCTCTTTTTATTTCAACTCTCAATAACTATGGTACTTCATTCGTATAAATACATACGCTGTTATTATACGAATCTTATTCCATCTACTTCATTAACAGGCTTTTATATATAGCACTTGAATTCTAGTTTATTTACTTAACCACTTTGAGTTTGGAGTAGCCTAATGGTATTGGCAATGATTATCGCCCTATAAGAATTAAAAGCAACCAAACCGATGTCTTGGCATCCATAACAAAATTGACAAAACAGTAATAAACACAATTGCATAGTCGTTTCTTGCCTTGAATATTCACTTGATGATAGCCCTACTTTTCAAGCCGAATGAAAAGCAAGACTTTGGAATCCGAAAATAATGAAGAAGGAGAATTCGAAAGTTTTTAGGTCCTACCGAATATTTATAGGATGCAAAGCTTGAAACTGATGGGCAATGTCTTTATAGCAACAGCCGAAATTATAGACATAGCCAAGAAGATATCAATTGTTTAAGATGATTAAAATAAAAAATTTTTGTATACTCATGAATTACAGATTAAGTAAGAGTATCTCGGTTTATCTCAATCTAGAATAACAACAGGAACCAGTTTAAGCAACTAGACAGATATGTATCACACTGCCGATATAACCGCTCGGGAAAAAAACCTCGAGTTAGATAAAATTTGTACTCTTCTCCTTGCTTGAAATAAGTAGGCAAGGGTTAGGACTGCTAAGATTATGTTTCCTTCATCCCATTATAATTATAATTATAATTATTATTATTATTATTATTATTATTATTATTATTATTATTATTATTATTATTATAATGAAATTTACACCTCTTGTTAGAAAAATAGAATGCTACATGTCATAGTCTTTGTTGTTACCTTCAGTTTTGTGTAGACTTTTGAGGTTTCATATTTAGATTTGTTAGCTGTTTTCATGTTTAACTCAGAAATTCGACATATGGCGAATGAAGTTATAAAACCAATGCTAATTTTATACGTTACACTTTGAGGTCTTAGTAATGTTTCTGTTGCTGCTACACAAGCAAAGCATTATTATTTTGAGACTTGAGAAATTCAGATCTTTAATGATATGGTCATTGTTATTCCATACAAAACGCATATTCGCTGTAGCACCTTCCGTATTGCGATGTCATCCCAAGGGCACGTTTACAGATATCCTTCAGACTGGCACCTGGCACCAGGTAGTCAACATAGATGACAAAATTGTAGCCACGTAATATGACTTACAGCAAGTACCCAATTTATGAAGAGAAATTTCAATGTATGAGGAAAGACTTCAGTCTTCATATGACTTTCAAGAGGTAGCCAATTTGAATGGTAAACTTACTCTTAAGACTTCAAATAAGTAACGTATATGGGAGGCAAAATTACAGTCGTTCAAACGTTATGCTAACAGATGGCAGAAAATTTATCTCAAAAGACTTAACACAGGTCTAAGTAGCCTATAAAGCTTTATAAATAGTAGATATGCTACAGAAATATATGATACTAAACCATATATCTGTAATGATCTGTGGCCTTTTATATATATTCCGCGAAGTCCGTCGCTTCAACATGTTTATTGTTTTATAAACTTTACTAGTAGTCTTGATATAGCCAAGAAAAATAATAAATTTTTTAATGTTTATTGTTTAGGAATTTACAAATTAGTAAACAGCTTAAAGGCAAAGCTCCTTTCCCAGTTATGTAAATAAACTTAGGGTAAATTAAAGGCACTGCTTTTTATAAACAATAGTAATAAAAATATTTAGATCACCCATGATTCCACTTCAATGAGGTTGATATATCCACACAAAAAAATTTATCTCAAATGAAGCTGATTACTAAATTATTTTTCCCCACGAAATTTATATTCAAAATAAAAAATAAAAAATAAAAAATATTCAAATGTCGGATCTTGTTAGAAAAATTATGAATAAATCACGGCTTTACATCTGGCATCCACCACCGCCAAATGTAAATAAGAGACAGCGATATGCATTTTCAATAAATGTCTAAGTCATTTTCTTTAGCGTAGGACGTCGGCTGTTGGTTGGGCCCCGGAGATGTGTTTGTATGTTGTTTTGGCGTCGCGTCCTTAAAGGTTGTCGGCTTCCTGATGGAGCTACGCACTTTTGTAAAGATGAAATAATTAACTATGAATTCCAACTTCAGTGTGTATAAGATGTAAAATGAGTTTGGAAGTGTATAATTTTGGGAAATTTTCATTCAAAATTTTACATAAAGGGAAAAGAAAAGCATTTTTACATTGATTATATATATATATATATATATATATATATATATATATATATATATATATATATATGTAATTGTTGTATATATACAGTATGTGTATATATGTATGTATTAATATGCAATTGTTGCTGATCTTGAATTATTTTATAAATTCATAGCTAATGTATATTTTATTTACTATTCCCCTATTACCTTTCCTCACTTGGCTACTATCTCTGTTGAAGCCCCTAAATCTGTAGCATCCTGCTTTTCCAATCAGTATTGTAGCTTGGCTAGTAAAGGTAATATATATATATATATATATATATATATAGAGAGAGAGAGAGAGAGAGAGAGAGAGAGAGAGAGAGAGAGAGAGAGAGAGAGAGAGAGAGAGAGAGAGATTTACTTCATCAGTTTGGGAGAATATTACGTTTCTTTATCGGCTAATTATATATAGACCCATTTAAATTAGATAAGATGTATCATTCTACTGAGGACGAGTTTCTTTCGAAATAATACAAAATTGAAAACGAATAAGAAAATCTGAAAGGAACAGACTCATAGATCTATATCACGTAATTTTAAAAGATCCAAATAATATTATCTAAAAGATCTGGATGAAAAAGATAAAAAATATCATTGAAGTTCAGTTTTAATCAAGTTAAAAAGTAGGCATCTTTCATAACTTGATAAATCTTAACTGTACAATAAAAATGGGAATAGAAAGAACAGCCTAATGGAAAAATAATAAGCTGGCAATCTGAGTAGGAAGGAAAGCATTGTTTTTGCTTTAGATGACCTTTCGCAGTGGTTTTTACTTTTTTTAATATTACCGTACATCTTTCTATAGTTATCTGCAACAAATGCAGATAAGTTAAGATGAAGCATTATTATTATTATTATTATTATTATTATTATTATTATTATTATTATTATTATTATTATTATTTAAAATTAATAAAATTTCATATAGAACAAAAGTATAAGACAGTTTCCTAGCATTTCACTCTTCATTAGGAACAGGCCTTATTTCAATTATTCTTTGTACTAAAGGTAAATCTATGAGTTTATACCTAATTAGGAATACCTGACGTCGCGGAATCTCATATCTAATACCATACTTAGAGGATCAAAGCCTTAGATTTCATTAGAAAGATCTACCTCGACCTTCCTCTCTCAAGGCACGAAATATTCTCTCATGACTTCAGATCATTCTTGTTTCATATTTCATCCCACTAAGGTGAGTTTGTGTCTCCGTATGATCCCTTTTAAGCTTAATCCTAATGACAGAGGGCTTCTTCGAGTTCTTGGAACAAGATCCAAGAAGGTAAAGCTGTGCATGTTTCTCTAATCTCATACAAAGACAGTGGGTGACCTCGAGTCTTGCCTCCATGAAGAGCATTATAAGAAAGCACAGATCTCCAGTACATTTCGCCTTGCAGAGCAAGCACTGAGTAATACTGATCAGAAGCAAGGGATGTTTGGGGAAAGTTTGTGTCTGTAATGTCGAAAGACATTAACTTAGTCGCGGTATCAATAAGAGAGAATAGATAATGCGATAATTAGAAGGGTTAGGGCAGTCGCCCTTCGAAGGTAATGGCTGATCAATTCCTTGATGTCAAAGAACGGACAATAATCATAATCATAATTGCAGCACCTTGATTTATCTTTTTTTTTTTATATATCATAAGACTCGTGATATAATACTGTTACTTCCTTTATGGAAACTGGAAAGAGGTTATGTTTAATCTTGTTTCTGTTTTTGTACGCTTGTGTGTGTGTATGATACCTGATGAGAAGGCAAATCTTAAAGATTTATATCCCCCCCCCCCTTCCCCCAAGAAAGTTACTTCTGGTATGTGTCGATGGGAACACAATTATTTGTTACGTAAACCGTCTCGTTAACTTATACTTCAACTGCTAAATCATACATCAGTGAATATAAATCGACATTCAAGTTGCTTTTATATTAAAGGAAGGCATAAAATAATGAAACAATGTTAAAAATAAATTTAAAGGAAACAAATCTGTAAATTATTATGTTGTGTATTTTGCACGAATCTTGGTCAAACTAAAAATGAATTATAAGTATTGGAGGTAAATTTATATTAAATGAAATAGTAAACGAGGCTCACGTTAAATCGGTCGTAATTTCTGTTTCGGAGATCCAATTCCAAGCGCTTGCGCGCACATAAACAGAAAATTCAAAAAGCAAAAATTATAAGTTTCCCGATAAATCTTAAATTCTATGAAATGGCAAAGAAATTGCTTACGCATTCCTACCTAAGAGTTTACGCACGTTCGTTAGTGTGCGTGCGTACACAGATATAAGCAATTGCTAAAGATTAATATAGCTATTGAGAGTATTACGCCTTTCCGGTAAGAAGCAAAATTCTCTTATTAAACCCAAGGTTTGAAAACTGTGGGAGTTGTGATGCCGGTTTGTTTCACATCAGTCGTCACATTATGCTAAGATCTATCATGGTCTTATGTCATTTTCCCCTTATGTTTTGCTTCTAGGTAACAGGCCTTGGGATTTTGGTGAATGTTTTTGCTGCTGTTGGTTTTCTTTTGATTTTACGCTCACGCTGATAGCTGGAGTGTTTTCCTTAAAATCTGTTTTTTTTTTTTTCTCCTCCATTCATCTGTATTTTATATAATATTTATCTTATTCTATCGGTGTTTAGGGTTGTGATGACGTATGTGGTAACGTTTTTTTGTGGTTATCGCCGGACTGGGGTTCGATTCCCGCTCAAACTCGTTAGTTCCTTTGGTCGCTGCAACCTCACCATCCTTGTGAGCCAAGGATGTGAGGTTTGGGGGAGCCTATAGGTCTATCTGCTGAGTCATTAGCAGCCATTGCCTCACCCTCCTTGGTCCTATCTTGGGTGGAGAGGGGCTTGGACGATGATCATATGTATGTATGGTCAGTCTCTAGGCAATTGTCTTGCTTGATAGGGCAATATCACTGTCCCTTGCCTCTGCCATTCATGAGTGGCCTTTAAACCTTTAGCATTGTGTTCTTTGAGCCCTTCCTTGTAATTTGATACTTTTTTTTCAAAATAATAATAACAATAATAATGATAATAATAATAATTGATAATGATAGTAATAATAATATATCCCATTACATGGTGTATCAATGTATGATATAATTTGGGTGACAGTAAAGTTATCATAACTATAAATAGCCAGTTGTGTTTAACCTTAATGATTGAGATAATTTATCAGAAAGTGAAGTCATTTGAGCATGGTTGTCTTTATGACTCGTCAAATGATGCAACTTTTAGCATCCTAACACTTATAGGTTTAAATTCCGCTCATGAATGGCAGAGGCAAGAGACAGTGCCCATACTCTAGCTAGGAGAACATTGCTCTAGAGACTGACCATATATACACATATGATCAGCATCCAAGCCCCCTCTCCACCCTAGGTAGGACCAGGGAGGGCCAGGCAACCAATATAAGTGGGAAATTTAAGTATCTGCTGCTCGCACTAATATAACATTTACTTGACGAACAAACACGAACCTACAAGTAATTAGTGTTTTTTTTTTTCCTTTTCTGTTTTTTAGGGGGGGTGGCAAATATGGCCTAGTGATGGGAAAATATGCCAAAAACTTGGCTATTGTGATATTACTTTTGGATGTTTCTAGAAGATTTTGTGACATTCATATACGTTTGACAACATTTTTGTTAATTTTTCATGTTTCGTAAGAGATTCATGAAATTGTTATAAATTTCATGAAATTTTAATATAATTACATTGAAGTCTTGGACAAAATATATAAGTTTTTTTTTTTATTTCACTAACCTTTTGGTAGTACAGGTGTTTGCAAGTGAGAAAAGGAAATATCAGTGAATAACATGATTTAATAACTTCAATATGACCTTATGACCAGGGCAAGGTCAGCGAATTTCTGGTCGTATATGGGTTATTTCTTTATGTATAACCATACTGCAATCAAAATTGGGAACGTATTTTATTTATGATTAAAGGTATTTATAATAACTAAGCTGTCGCAATCATAAGCTTTTTTACGTCCAAACTTCCACATGAATAATATTTGATTTCATTATGCATTATGTGAAGAGAGAGAGAGAGAGAGAGAGAGAGAGAGAGAGAGAGAGAGAGAGAGAGAGAGAGAGAGAGAGAGTGGCTAAATTAAAACACAAACTTATGGAAACCGCATAAATTTCTCTTTATACTAACATTCTCATCTTTCCCAAAACCTGTTTTGAAACAATCAAACAAGCAAACAAACCGAACTAGGAACATGACCTCCTTAGAGTAGGATGAGTTATCAAAACCAGACTTTCCTCCTTAACTATAAGGAAGGACAAATTTCCTTGACTTCTATTTCGAAAACTGAGTCCGCTTTTTTCTTTCCCTCTTTTAAGAGGTGTAGCTGGAAGTTTGCAAGAAAAAAGGGAATTTACATGGTTGTATCGTATGTAAATTACATTATGATACGATTTTATTTAGGATCGTTCACGAAAGTAACATAGACGGCTTATTTCTTTTTTATTTCTAAGTAGAATTATGGAAACCTGAGCTTGTAGGTGATTCTCTCTCTCTCTCTCTCTCTCTCTCTCTCTCTCTCTCTCTCTCTCTCTCTCTCTCTCTCTCTCTCTCTCTCTCTCTCTCATAAAAAAATGGTATTACAGTACTTATCCATGTAGTGAATTAGTTTAAATAAATATATCCAGAAGAGGGATTTTCTTATCTATGAAATGGTTCAACATTAATTTCGAGTTAGACAACTTTTTAGAAATAAGGATACGAACACGTGTTATATTTAATGCTCGATTAAAGAACTAATCTACAAATACTGGATTGTCATGAAACGTACCAAAGTACTGTATAAGATGAATATTGACATCACTATGTATTCATATTAGTATTCACTTCAAGCTTGAAACACTAAATAAAAACTTGGAAAATTATAAAAAAATTATATAGAAACCGGATTGGGAAAATTCATCAAGACTTTGCTCTTCTCTGTTTTAGCTTTCATTCTATCAGAAAATTTATTTTGTTCCCGACCTTCTGCTTTTAGAAGATTCTTCTTTCCATCCAGAGAATAATCACGAAATATCAAACAGATAACGTTGGTCTTCAAATATTTGTGCTCCCATGCAATGGCTTGGTTGCCTTCTTCCAATATTATTGTTTATTTCCTGATTTGCGTTTAATTATGCTTAGCTTTTGATCTCTATTGGTTTCACTTGTTTTTTTTATAATGATTTTCTCTGGTCCGTTTTCTTATAATGCATTTAATTGTTTGGAAGCTTACAATTACTTTGATTCACTTTGTTTTTGGCTAGGTTCATTTGAATAAGTTCAAAGTTTGGTTCAAGATAATTTTGTTTATCACACAAAAAACAACAACAATAAAACATGTAAATATTTACTCACTGATATATATATATATATATATATATATATATATATATATATATATATATATATATATACATATATATATATATATATATATATATATATATATATATATATATAAACTTGGCAGTGCTTCTCAGAATACTTCACAACACAGTATGGCCTTTTTATTGACCCATATTCCAAAAATGGGGGTTTCATGTAAAAAGAAGAAACGTTTATCTCGTGCAAAGATACTCACAGAAAAACTTCATGGAAAAGTTTTGACTGTTTATATTGGCTCTTATCACAACATTTAATCTTTCCTTGACTCCAAAGAAAAGTTTATAGTTTTTATGAACTAGTATAGCAAAGTTTTATATCTCGCATCCATCTGAATAAAGGGGAAAATCATGCGTAGATGATTCAATGACTATTAGAAATATTTTTTTTTTTTATATTTTATTAGGAAATATACATTTACAATCTTAAAATCTAATAACCTATATAATTCATGGTATATTTACATGAATAATTTTTCAATTTACATATAGCGTATTTACAATCGCAATTTTTACTATTTATCTAAATGTTTTTTAAATAAGAACTATATCGACTCGTGAATACTTCTTAATACAAGTTTTAAATCCTATTTTATTCACATTAAACGTATGTATCATTCTACTTTTAATATATTTAAGTAATTGCCGGTCAGTACTGCATGAAATAAATATATCTCCATAAAAAAAGAGAAAACTTTCTTAATAGAAGTTTTAAATCGTATTTTATTCCCATTAAACGTATTTATTATTCTACTTTTGATATATTAAAGTAATTGCCGGACAGTAAAAAAAAAAAAAAAAAAAAAAAAAAAAAAAAAAAAAAAACCTTATTCCGAGACGCTCTGAGAATGAGTTTCTTTGTTACTGTCTGTGTGACGCTATTCACCTTTCGCTTTTTAGCATGCGGGGAAAATCCCCCTTGATGGCCAAGGCAGCTTCAAAAGCGAGAGGATGCTTCTCTTGCAAATGTGCAAAGTTGTTGACGTTTATGAGAAATGACAAATTTAACTGACGCAACGATACACATTCGAGCTGAAATTCGCCTGTTTTTTTGTGAGGAGGGATGCTGTTTTGTTTTTATTTTTTGTTTTTGTTTTTTCCCTTGTTTTGAAACTCCAAATATACCCAAAGATTTTTCTAAAAGGAAAAATGGAACGCTATTCCAAATATTTGAATTGCTGCTTGTTGCCTATTATATCATGTAGCATATAAAAATGGTTCAGATTATACATGGTTTTGTAATCTTTGAACTAATGGCCATTATTAAAATATATTTTTACATTTTGGGGTTTTTGGAAAGATCAACGTAGATTTTTTTCCCTCATTTATAAAGATCAAGGCATTTTGCACATGAACCATAAGTTAGGGCATGATCTCTTTATATTAATATGGAAATATGAAAAGGGGGCCCAGAAAATTAACCCGAAATGTTGTCCCCCATGATATCCGGCAAAATAAAAACGTTGCCAGAAGCACGATGCTCAACATTAAATTCTCAACTCCAGCCAACGACATAAATTCTTCCCAACTATCGCATTTACATTTCATTTCCCCGCTGGCGGAAAGTCGTAACCCTGCTCGACCTTGCAAGGGTAAAGTAGCCCTTAGCACCAGACATCGTAGAAACCATTATAGCCTGCTATAGACGAGGAAGTTACGACGTGCAAAATTGAAACTGGCTATGTTCTCATTTTGGGTGGCATTTTGTAAGTTCTCGACTCGGTAATTTGTGTATGGAAATTGGGTAGTTTACAGCGAAGGGACTAATTTCACAGATTTTCGTTTCATGAGGGAGAGAGCTTGGATCGGCACAGGGAGGGGGAAAGGGAGAGGGGAAAATAAGGGGGATTGGTGGGTAAAAGGGCGATTGTGATTGGAATAGCACGATTTTGCATTATGATTGAGGGAGTGTGGATAAATCTTAGATAGACGGAGATTATTTTTACTACGACTGAGGCATTTGTTTATTTTAAGACTTTGTGTCCATTTGCGACAGTAAAGTCTCACATAGCGGCCATAGAAGAAAAATACAACTTTTCTTCAGTACTCTTATGAAAAAGGGTAGGGCCGAATTGTATCCACAGTGAATAGTTATAGCTTTACAAAAACTTCACTGAAAGAGTTTCAACAAAACTTCCATTGAAATTATATTCATTTGGTCAATACATAGAGTTTTTGGTATTTGCTGATAACAGAAATGAAGTTCCATTATAGCTACAATAACCTTAAAATGTTTTCCGCTTGAAGGTACCTCTGTCATTTTAGGCTACATACTTGAAGCTATAAATAGTTACAGCAGTAAGAAAAGAAATCTGAATTTGAATTGTGCAACAATAAATGATCCAATACAGTTGAGGATGTCTAAGCTATTGTTAGGTTTCTGGTTAAAAAGATTGTCAAATTCTGATAAGATGTAGAGGATTTAAAGGCTAACTTTGGAATGAGCTTATTTGATGTAGAATTTAAGGCCACGTCATGCTCATTGCTATTGATATTTCTGGCAGTTACACTTCGTTGTTAGGAAAGACGTTTCCTTTCAGAAGCACAACAGATATTGGATAAAAACATGTTTATGAATCTGAAGGGACTCTTAAGTACGATCGGTATTTTTGAAAAATTAAATGAGACCTATTCTTTTATGACAAAGAAACCCAAATCCGATGCAAGGTTTTCACTTTTAATAGAAGGCAAAGGGAATTATATAGCCAAAATTTGCCCAGAGAGACATAGCGGGCCAAATCAATCTCCTATCACCGGAAGACACCGTGTCTCAATTCATTCCTAATTAATAAAAACCCATTGATTTGGGGAATACGGAAGGAGGTAGGGATCTCCATAATTGAGCGATGTTGCTGAAACGAAATGATTCCAGCCATGGAAAGTAAAGAAAGTACATTATTGACATTTTAGATGTATGTTGCGTTGTGAGCTTTGTAACGTTTCCCATCGAATATTTTGATGGAAAATAAAAAATTACGGGTTTGGAGAGGGTAAGCTTTCTTACCGGCGATTAGTTAATACAAATCTTAATGATGTCTGATGTGTGGATATCTACTAGGTGTTGCATATGTATATATATATATATATATATATAGAGAGAGAGAGAGAGAGAGAGAGAGAGAGAGAGAGAGAGAGAGAGAGAGCGAGAGAGAGAGGGGGGGGGGGGTATAGTAATGTCTGCCCTGAGTTCATGCTTTTACAATAATATTCATGGTGGGTTGAATGCAAAGAAGGAATTACGGGATATTTGAAGGTCACGGTCACTGATCATTATACTTAGTATATCCAAATACTAAAAAAAAAGATTTTGCAGATGCATGACAGAAGCGAATATCATAAGCAGAAAACAGGGGGATGTTTAGGATAATCAAGAAGAAAAATTAAGCCAATTTATAGAAACAGAAGGAAGATAGACAAAGACTTTAATGTTAATGAAAACTGTTTTTTTATGGAAAGAGAAAATATAATGAACATGTTGGTCCTAAAATATTATGGATGGAGAATGCTCGGGAGTAAGTACAACTTTCGTTAACTGAATGAATATTTTGGAGATTTGTCGAGGTTAAAAGTAAAATTGTCAAAGCTAAATGACGTAGAAATGGACAATGTTAATATATGGTTTAGAATTGTGTTTGATAGTATTTTGATGGCAATTTAGCGGTTGAAAAAGGAATGGCAACTGGATTTAATGGGATTACCAGTGAAAATCTGATGTAAAGTAGTGAATGTATGATTAAAAAGCTGACAAGGGTTGGTAAGGTATGTCGGAATGAGGGGAGCCCGACAGAACTATGTGTAAGTATAAGGATTTTACAGTGAATTATAAGAATCATATAGGCACATCGTTATTTAGTATACTAGGGTATATGTATGGTAGGATATTATTATTATTATTATTATTATTATTATTATTATTATTACTTGCTAAACTACAACCCTTGTTGGAAAAGCAGGATACTATAAGCCCTGGGGCCCCAACAGGGAAAATAGCCCAGTGATGAAAGGAAACAAGGAAAAATGAAATATTTTAAGAACAGTGTGGGCCAAGTGTTTGTTGAAAGAAAAAAGGTATGCGATAAGTATAAATCTGAAAGAAAAGAGCTATATGGGATAATCACGGATCCTGATAAATGTCACGATAAAATCAATTTAGAGGCAAGGAGGAGGATGTGCAGAATGTGTGGTGTAAAGATAAGTTGTCTCCAGTGCTCAGTAGGCCTTATTATGGGATTAAAGTGTGAATTAGAAAATGAAGAACGGGAGAGGTGGTTGAAAGTAACGTGTTTTAGAAGGCTTTTGGATATTTTCGTGGATGTAGTTAATGAGAGGCCATAGAGAGGATAGAAGATATAGGTACAACGTTGTGGGGGGTAAAGAAAAAAATCTTTAAAAGTTTGTTCCTTAAAAATTATACAATGGAAGATAATGAAGGAAATGACAAACACGATGAAATGAGATTGAACTGTCTTGCATTACGAGACTAATTTTGAAAGATAAATTGAACCCGTGGGGTGACAGTAATCATCAATGTGGAGTAATGAAGAAATTATATGGCTGAAGTAAATATAAAATGATTGTAGAATACTAAAGAGATGATTCATAGAATATGGAAAGCAAAGAAGATAGCAGGATGTGTGCAAACGGTTAAAAGGAAACTTGTATTATCTTTAGAAGTCATGGTAGGAATGCATGAGGGGACTCCTGGTTAAATTGTCACTAGTGGGAGTTTAATGCATGTCAAGGAAAATAGGCTGGAGCTATTAAGATAAACTATGTGTTAAGTACACATACAGAAAATGCAGTATAAGTAGATTTTATATGGTGAGAATTGTCAGGATATGGAAAAGTGGTAAAAATATTTAATTACGGTGAAAAGATGGATTGGTGTCTTGTGAAAACAAGAGATGGCGGTAGGTTTTTGAAATTTGGGTTTTATTCAGAATTACGAGGAGAGAGAGAGAGAGAGAGAGAGAGAGAGAGAGAGAGAGAGAGAGAGAGAGAGAGAGAGAGAGAGAGAATAGAAAACGCTGGATAAATGCCAAGAAAATGTGAATGGAATGGAGCGACAAACGTCTTTATGGAATGCACAATTCCATTGAAGATTGAGATGAATGACATTCTATTCCATGAGGTTCGACACGTTAAGGATGAGTCCCTTGTACAAGTGCACGAAATGTCCACTAAATCAGCTAAGAAATTTATTCAAAACCCACCAGTCGAATTATTTATGTACTCACTACCACACTCATGCTTCGACTGCATATCCTACATAACGTCGCATCAAACCTCCACCCCTACACATACTGTGCCATTCCCTTCTCTCATAAATGCACTCGAACTTCATAGATATTGAAGCCTTACCTTTTCAGATACTCTTAAACTCGTACATTTATACATACATGTACTTGCAGCCTCTTTGTATGCTTGTTTACATTAGTATGCGAAAAAAATTTTAGGTTTAGTTATTTGTTTTAAAAATTATGCGGTTTTATGTATAGTGTTAAGCTGGGAACCCCCTCTCCTGTAAAAGTATCCTGTGAGACAGCAACAAAGAGATGGAGCTGGGGGGAGAGTGACTGCTCCCCGCACTCTAGTTTTGGGGTGTTTGAATGTGCGTGGATGTAGTACGATAGAGAGTAAAAGATGTGAGATTGGAAGTATGTTTAGAAGTAGAAGGATGGATGTATTGGCTTTGTGTGAGACAAAGATGAAAGGAAAGGGTGAAGTGATGTTTGGTGAAATGTCTGGTAGAGTGTCTGGGATTGAAAGGGGAAGAGCGAGAGAGGGTGTGGCTTTATTGTTGAGTGAATGGATGACAGGTAAAGTAGTGGAATGGAAGGAGATATCATCTAGGTTAATGTGGGTAAGGGTTAGGTTGGGTAGGGAATGTTGGGCGTTTGTCAGTGCGTATGGGCCAGGTAGTGAGAAAAGTGAAGAAGAGCGGAATGAGTTCTGGAGTGAATTAACTAGGTGTGTAGAAGGACTGGGTAGAAGGAATTATGTAGTTGTTATGGGTGACTTAAATGCTAGAGTGGGTGCTGGAGAGGTAGAAGGTGTCATTGGGAAATATGGCGTACCAGGTGAAAATGAGAGTGGTGAGAGACTGGTAGATATGTGTGTTGAACAAGAGATGGTAATAAGTGCTAGCTTTTTTAAAAAGAAAGATAAAAATAAGTATACATGGGTAAGAGTGGCAAATGGAAGAGTAGTAGAAAGGGCATTAATGGATTATGTGTTGATAACAAAAAGAATGTTTGGAAGATTGAAAGACGTGCACGTGTTTAGGGGTATGGCTAACGGTATGTCTGATCATTTTTTGGTGGAAGGAAAATTGGTTGTAGCAAAAGAGTGGGGGAATAGAGTAGGTGGATGTAAAAGGGAGCTAGTGAGGGTTGAAGAGCTAATAAAACCTGGGGTAAAAAGTAAATATCAGGAAAGGTTGAAAATGGCATATGACGAGGTGAGAGTAAGAGAAACTGGTAATTTAGAGGAGGAGTGGAAGTTAGCAAAAGAAAATTTTGTTGGGATTGCAAGTGATGTATGTGGCAAGAAGGTTGTTGGAGGCAGCATGAGGAAGGGCAGTGAATGGTGGAATGAAGGAGTGAAGGTAAAAGTGGAAGAGAAAAAGAGGGCTTTTGAAGAATGGCTGCAGAGTAATAGTATAGAGACGTATGAAAAATATAGAGAGAAAAAGGAGGAAGTAAAGCGCAAGGTACGTGAGGCAAAGAGGGCAGCTGACCTGAGGTTGGGGTCAGGGGACTGGGTCAGTCATATGAAGAGGAATAAGAAGAAGTTTTGGAAAGAAGTGAAGAGAGTAAGGAAGGCTGGCGCAAGAATTGAAGAGACAGTGAAAGATGGAAATGGAAGGTTGTTAAAAGGAGAGGGAGGTAAGGAAAAGGTGGGCGGAATATTTTGAAAGTTTGCTGAATGTTGAGGATGATAGGGAGGCAGATATAATTGCGGTTCAGGTGTTGAGGTGCCAGTGATGGGAGATGAGAATGAGAGAGAGATTACAATAGAGGAAGATGAGGAGAGCACTAGATGAAACGAGAGTAGGAAAAGCATCGGGTATGGATGGTTGTGAAAGCTGAGATGTTGAAGGAAGGGGGTGTGACTGTACTTGAATGGTTGGTGAGATTGTTTAATGTGTGTTTTGTGTTGTCAATGGTACCAGTAGATTGGGTCTGTGCATGTATTGTACCACTATATAAGGGTAAGGGAGATGTGCATGAGTGTTGTAATTCAAGAGGTATTAGTTTGTTTGAGTGTAGTTGAAAAGTGTATGGTAGAATACTGATTAATAGGATTAAGGATAAAACAGAGAATGCAATCTTGGAAGTACAGGGTGGTATTAGAAGAGGTAGGGGTTGTATGAATCAGATTTTTACAGTTAGGCAGATATGCGAGAAATATTTAGCAAAAGGTAAGGAGGTGTATGTTGCGTTTATGGATCTGGAGAAAGCATATGATAGAGTTGATAGGGAAGCAATGTGGAATGTGATGAGGTTATATGGAGTTGGTGGAAGGTTGTTGCAAGCAGTGAAAAGTTTCTACACAGGTAGTAAAGCATGTGTTAGAATAGGAAATGAGGTGAGCGATTGGGTTTCCGGTGAGAGTGGGGCTGAGACAGGGATGTGTGATGTCGCCGTGGTTGTTTAACTTGTATGTTGATGGAGTGGTGAGAGAGGTGAATGCTAGAGTGCTTGGACGAGGATTAAAACTGGTAGGCGAGAATGATCATGAATGGGAGGTAAATCAGTTGTTGTTTGCGGATGATACTGTACTGGTAGCAGACACAGAAGAGAAGCTTGACCGACTAGTGACAGAATTTGGAAGGGTGTGTGAGAGAAGGAAGTTGAGAGTTAATGTGGGTAAGAGTGAAGGTTATGAGATGTACGAGAAGGGAAGGTGGTGCAAGGTTGAATGTCATGTTGAATGGAGAGTTACTTGAGGAGGTGGATCAGTTTAAGTACTTGGGGTCTGTTGTTGCAGCAAATGGTGGAGTGGAAGCAGATGTACGTCAGAGAGTGAATGAAGGTTGCAAAGTGTTGGGGGCAGTTAAGGGAGTAGTAAAAAATAGAGGATTGGGCATGAATGTAAAGAGAGTTCTATATGAGAAAGTGATTGTACCAACTGTGATGTATGGATCGGAGTTGTGGGAATGAAAGTGATGGAGAGACAGAAATTGAATGTGTTTGAGATGAAGTGTCTGAGGAGTATGGCTGGTGTATCTCGAAGTAGATAGGGTTAGGAACGAAGTGGTGAGGGTGAGAACGGGTGTAAGAAATGAGTTAGCGGCTAGAGTGGATATGAATGTGTTGAGGTGGTTTGGCCATGTTGAGAGAATGGAAAATGGCTGTCTGCTAAAGAAGGTGATGAATGCAAGAGTTGATGGGAGAAGTACAAGAGGAAGGCCAATGTTTGGGTGGATGGATGGTGTGAAGAAAGCTCTGGGTGATAGGAGGATAGATGTGAGAGAGGCAAGAGAGCGTGCTAGAAATAGGAATGAATGGCGAGCGATTGTGACGCAGTTCCGGTAGGCCCTGCTGCTTCCTCCGGTGCCTTAGATGACCGCGGAGGTAGCAGCAGTAGGGGACTCAGCAGTATGAAGCTTCATCTGTGGTGGAAATGTGGGAGGTTGGGCTGTGGCACCCTAGCAGTACCAGCTGAACTCGGCTGGGTCCCTGGTTAGGCTGGAGGAACGTAGAGAGTAGAGGTCCCCTTTTTGTTTTGTTTCTTGTTGTTGTCGGCTACCCCCCAAAATTGGGGGAAGTGCCTTTGGTATATGTATGTATGTATGTATGTTAAGCTTGGTATTGAATAAGATATAAAAATTTTCTTTTATTATAAGTGGTCTATCCAACCTAAAACGTTTTGATCTATATTTTACTCCTCCTACGCCTATTGACGCAAAGGGCCTCATATTTTATTATTATTATTATTATTATTATTATTATTATTATTATTATTATTGTGTATGCGACCCTGTCAAAAATTACTGATAAACAATTAAATAGTAATGCACTCACACGTACATGCCCAGTAGGACTACTCTCCCCCCCCCCTAACCGAGGGACTGGGGAGCTTGAAAGAAATATATATGTATGTATATATATATATATACATATATGTATATATATTATATATATATATATATATATATATATATATATATATATATATATATACACACACACACAAACACACTCACATAGCAAGGCACTTGTTCTTTATCATATAGGGGAAATTATTATTATTACTATTATTATTATTATTATTATTATTATTATTATTATATTATTATTATCATTATTATTATTATCATTATTATTATTATTATTATTATTATTATTATTATTATTATTATTATTATAACAAACGAGTCCATTTTCTCCACTATCTCCAAATACAGTCCACATTAGACATCCTAAGATTAACAGGTCAATATTTTAGCGACTGGAATGTGTGTGGCATCACTTATAACTGAGCGTTACACTTAAAACTTCGAACACAGAGATTGGGACGAGGGTGATTGATCCCCAGAGAGGTTTTGTGTCGCCTACAGCCAGTGAATGGGAGGCAAATTAGGCAGTAATTCTGAACTGACGAGTCCCTAGGGGGGCGTCTTTTACATAAACACTTCTAGTTAGATTTGAATTTGATATCATCTTTATTATTAGTAGTCTAGTTAGCACTGCGTCATCTTTTTCGCGCCATTATTATTATTATTATTATTATTATTATTATTATTATTATTATTATTATCATTATTATTATTACTAATAGTTTCAGAACTATTTTTAATCTTTGTAATTTACCAATAGGATTATTATTATTATTATTATTGTTATTATTATTATTTTTATTATTATCATCATTATTATATTATTATTATATTATTATTATTATTATCATTATCATTATCATTATTATTTTGAGAAAATTTTCATACATCTTCATTTACCTATAGAATCATTGTTATATTATTAATACTATAATTAATTTGAGAAGAATTTTCACTCCTAATCATTCAGCCGTAGATGAAAGTAATGTAACGTTTTAATCCACGTCTATTCGTCACTGAATTCGATAATTTAAGATTTATAATTTTTTTCCCTCGTGGGTGGGGGAAGAGAAGGAGGTGGGGGAGGGGGAGGGGATGATTCTCTTTTGAAGTCCTTGTTCGGGTCAGGATTGTCGTCCCATCCCAATTTCACGGATGGCCTCTTCCTGCTTCATCCCTATGGAGGGGGGGGGGGAGGGGGGGCGCCTTCCCTGGGCTTCTTCCCCTTTTCCCCATCCCGACACGTCGCTGGTGGGTCTTACCCCTCCCTTTCATCATTTTATCTGGGTCTTTTTTCCTCTCTCTCTCTCTCTCTCTCTCTCTCTCTCTCTCTCTCTCTCTCTCTCTCTCTCTCTCTCTCTCTCTCTCTGAGCAATTGTACTATTTCACTGTTCTTCATTTATCTCTTCTCCACGCATTTAGACGTTTGATTTGAATAAGTTTTCTATTCAATGCATGTGAATAATTATTTGAATTTGATTTTACTTCATATGTCTGCTAATTTTTTTTTTTCATTACTTCGTGCTGACTACATTCTTTTTTCATTTTTTTTTTTACCGTAAATAAGCGACCTAACTACTTACAATACATTATGGCAGTCTTCAAACCCCTTTGTAGAATTTTGAATTCAAGTGAATCTATTCTTAAATGCAAAGGAAACAATATTTTTATACCACAAGTAACTCTGACGATTGCCTTTGAGAGAGATTATTGACCGATGACTAATGAGTGATAGATGTCAGCAGAAGCAAAATTTTGGTGATTTATTGTGAAAAGAACACTTTTGATTCTATTTTTGTTTTTGGGACTGATTTCTCACTGGATTTAAGAAGTTGAGGACATGGTACTGTATTATTATTATTATTATTATTATTATTATTATTATTATTATTATTATTATTCCACACAGTATTGAATTCAAAGGTAAACGCCAATTGAAGAGAGAAGGCTCATTTAATACCTGTTCCACCCCTGTCCATACATACTGCACATGTTGCTATTTCGCAATGACATGATTTGCTTAGAGAGAGAGAGAGAGAGAGAGAGAGAGAGAGAGAGAGAGAGAGAGAGAGAGAGAGAGATTGTGGGTGTTTGATCATCAGTTTGACTTCATCAAGATATTATGTTGCTTGATAGCTTCAAGGGTGTATTCAGCTGACAATCTGCTTCGTTTATCCAACACTGTGTAAGTGGACATAGTGCTGATAGAGAGAATTTCTCTCTCCCTATGGATATTGCAGAGAGAGAGAGAGAGAGACAGAGAGAGAGAGAGAGAGAGAGATGTGGTCTATAATATTGATGTGATACTAACACATGTTACGGACGACTTAAGAAATATAGGACTGAAAAAGACTTATTATTGCTAAATGATATTTATAGCTAAAAGGAAGAGAGAGAGAGAGAGAGAGAGAGAGAGAGAGAGAGAGAGAGAGAGAGAGAGAGAGAGAGAGAGAGAGAGATGTGGTCTATAATAATGATGTTATACTAACACATGTTACGGACGACTTAAAAAATATAGGACTGAATAAAACTTATTATTGCTAAATGATAGGCTTAAAAGAAGAGAGAGAGAGAGAGAGAGAGAGAGAGAGAGAGAGAGAGAGAGAGAGAGAGAGAGAGATGTGGTCTATAATAATGATGTTATACTAACACATGTTACGGACGACTTAAAAAATATAGGACTGAATAAAACTTATTATTGCTAAATGATAGGCTTAAAAGAAGAGAGAGAGAGAGAGAGAGAGAGAGAGAGAGAGAGAGAGAGAGAGAGAGAGAGAGAGAGATGTGGTCTATAATAATGATGTTATACTAACACATGTTACGGACGACTTAAAAAATATAGGACTGAAAAAAACTTATTATTGCTAAATGATAGGCTTAAAAGAAGAGAGAGAGAGAGAGAGAGAGAGAGAGAGAGAGAGAGAGAGAGAGAGAGAGATGTGGTCTATAATATTGATGTGATACTAACACATGTTACGGACGACTTGAAAAATATAGGACTGAAAAAGACTTATTATTGCTAAATGATAGTTAGGGCTAAAAGGAAGAGAGAGAGAGAGAGAGAGAGAGAGAGAGAGAGAGAGAGAGAGAGAGAGAGAGAGAGATGTCTTTAATATTGATGTGATACTAATATGTTACGGACGACTTAAAAAATATAGGACTGAAAAGACTTATTATTGCTAAATGATAGGGCTTAAAAGAAGAGAGAGAGAGAGAGAGAGAGAGAGAGAGAGAGAGGAGAGAGAGAGAGAGAGAGAGAGAGAGAGAGAGAGAGAGAGAGAGAGCCAGGCTCAATAGGCATGTGAAACGCGCTTCAACGCTGCTGCACGTCTAACACTATCCCATATCCCCTCTACACCCCTTTGAAGCGTGAAATTGTGACACGCCACGCTCTGTTTCACCCTCGAAGTTCACACTCTCCCCTCCAGCCAAACGCTTTCCCCTTTTCTTTAAACTTCCCCAAAAACAATCCGATGGCTCCAGGGCCAGGCTGTCTTGCTTCGACACTCCCGGGTCGTAGGGTTTGGACGACATAACCTCAGACTAGATATTACTTGGATATTCCTGTCCTATGTATTGGATCAGTGCGTAATGATTACAATTTGCATTTTTTTCCCAAAAGATTTTACTGTTGATGTGATTTATTCTATCCTTCATATTTTTTATTATCTTTTCTTAAATAAGTTAAGTAGTACATCAATTCTTTCTTCTGTTTGATACATTTGTTTTATGAAACGACTTTATTTTCTTATTCTAGTGAAACTAATACAATAGATATAATTTTGGGGAAGTAGGTAAAGATATGATATATTGAATCTATATGAACATGCTTTCCATGTGTGTATATATATATATATATATATATATATATATATATATATATATATATATGTGTGTGTGTGTGTGTATACATACGTACGTATAATTTCGTTGACCTTACAGAAGTCAATGTAGTGGTCTTCCCCTCCCATATCATGCACCCAAAATATCTCTGATTACGTAAAAAAAAATATTTTCAATTTGATTACAGATATATATAAAATTACTTCAAGTAATTTAGGCTTCGTACATAAAAAGAAAGTTAATTGTACTATGGAAGCATTATAACGTGAATTCAGTTCACAATCTAATGTGAGAATACGAGAAGGTCGAGGTATAATATTTACGAACATGCGACTCACCCATTAGATTATATATATATATATATATATATATATATATATATATATATATATATATATATATATATATACAATAGAAATTTTCATGGTTAGGTTTAAAAGTTTGAAGGCCACTCATGAATGGCAAGGGTCAGGGACAGTGACATTGCCCTAGCAAGCGGGGAGAATGCCCTAGGAACTGACCAAGCTAGGACCAGGGAGGGCCAGGCAATGGCTGCTGATGACTTAGCAGGTATATCTATCCCGAAACCCCCATCCTTAGTTCACAAGGATAGTGACATTGCAGACTCTAAAGGGACAAACGAGTTTAATTTTAATAGGGCCTCGAACCCCAGTCTGGCGATATCCTGGCAAAGACGTTACCAGTAGGCCACTGAAATCAATAAGGCGTTAGTCTCTCAACTCTTTGAAACCCCATTTGTATAAGACCACAAAGCCCATGCTTTCCTCACTCTGTTTACTACCCACTACTGCCGACTACCTACCAAATACACGATTCTGTTCGTATGACAAAAGAGACATAATGGCTTTCTTGGGAAGTGCAGAAGGGTGAATAGCCACCTTCACTTATTTTTTCTTTACCACAGCAGACACTGGTTCCCGCTTTTGTTGGGCGGGGGACCTAGCAATTGTGAGCATTAGCTCTCACTCAAGTTAACTAGGGTGTATAACAATTATCTTAACGATTCTCACAGCTCTCATTCAAGGATTTTTACACATGTGTAATCGTTTAGTCTCATTTATTATCTTTTTGATAAATGGTGGATCTATTCTGAGTAATCTTGCTTTAGTTTGTTAATGTTCGTGTGAATTGCTCAGATTAGTATGTTTACATAACATTATTAATAATGGTTGTATCATTTAATTCATTTTATTTATATCTAAGGATAACATTTTACATATCATTACATTATACACTTCTGCCGATATCTTATGTTCTACTGCTTTTTCATCTACCACAAGGGACTTCGATTTTTTCTAAGGTCACGTGACCAGCTGCGTGTGGTTATATATTGCAAGCGATAGGAATGTGACTTTTGATTAAAGATGGACTTAAATAGGGTGGATTTCTCAGCCCTGTCGTAGATTTGTGGTCTTCGAACGCTATTTTTTTTTTCTTGAGCGCAATATCGTCCTATTGTATATCATTTGTGTCGTAACATTCTCTCTCTCTCTCTCTCTCTCTCTCTCTCTCTCTCTCTCTCTCCTTATTGCTAGATTTGTCACCATCCACCACGAAATGATAAATGATGCTCTATCTAATTAGTTTATTGCCTGTACCCTAATTTAGTATCTGCAATCCCTTCTCTTATTCCTTTATCTATTAGCCCTGTGTCCTAAGCCTCCCCATACCTTATGGTCAGTGTCCATTTTGCTTTGGTATCCTTTCATTCTTTCTAATTTATCCCATCCCCAGCATTCTATATTCCCCTCACATTCGCTTTATCTTTTCCTTCCATCTTTCCATCCCTTAGATGTGGTAAGTTTGTGTATAATACATTTAATATGATGATGTTGTAATATTCGATTTGTTTACACTGTTTGTTCATATGTTTATTAGCTGAATTATTTAAAAAACTGCATTAATTGTTATGAAAATTCTATCGAAGTTGGATTAGAATTTAGGATAGATAAAAGTTGATTGGGCTTGTATGCCCTTTTTACGTGTGTCGTGTAAACATAGACTTGGCAGAGGTTTGCAGCTTCTTAACACCCTGTTTACATGGTTTTCTTTAATCATCCTATCTTTCATTTTTTTTTTTATCAAGAACGATATATGCTCAAACTCCCATCCTAAAATCCTAATCATATATTTTGCCATGTCTTATTCGCCTTCCTTGCTATGCCTTTCCTTCCTTCAACATCCTACATCCCATTTCCATTCCCTTTGTCTCTTCCCCTCTTGGGCCCAGACATGCCACCATCCCCCCACCCGAACCTCTTCCTTCCTCAGCAACACCTCAGCTGTCATTGCAGAAGACAGAAGTCACAGCGTTTTTTTCCCTTTCCTCCATCCCATGTCTCCCCCCAAGGGGCGAGCTCGTGTTCAATGTTTGTTTACACAGCGTCAAGGCAGCCATTGGATCTGACGTGCGCCACTCAGGGCAAACATTTAGGACCTCTAATGACTGCCCGAACTCTGCTGCTAGCTCTTAGGGGCGGCCTCCTCCGCCCGCCCGCCGGAAGCGATCGATTGACAGGGTCTACGTGTATGTGTGCGTGTGTGCGCGCTACTTTGTGTGAGTGTGTGTGCGTTGTTCGAAGGGTGCTCAAGAACTGCCTAAGAAGGAAATGGGAAAGAAATGAGGTTCTATAGTAGAGAGAAGGCCAGTTAAAGCGACTTTGTTCTTAGGAACATATCGTTAGCCTTTCGCAAGTTTTATCGTGATGAACCTCCATGTTTCAATGGTAATGTTGTCTTAAGCACTTCTGGTTCCAAGAAAAGAAAGGAAACAAAACAGATTCTTGAAAACGGATTTCATTCGTTTCTTCGACAACTTCTTGCTGATAAGCCTGCGGGTCTCCCAAAGCTCAGAGAACACTTTTGGTTTCTGATTTCAGGGATCTTAAAGCCGAGATACAGAAGACCCTATCCAGTCTACGGCTAAGCACGGTCATGGTGTTGGAGTTTTATGATTTTCTTGTAAATATTGTATTTGCTTTCTTTACCTAAGGGAAAAACATTTACTTTTTCATTTATTCATGAAGATAATAAAATTACTGGGATTTCTATTATTAAAGAGAAGAATTAATTCCTTTTCATTTTTGTTTTGTAAAATATATTGTTATTGCTATTATTATTGTTGTTGTACTTTTTACATATATTCATGAAGATGATAAAGTTACTGGAATTTCAAATACTAGAGAAGAATTATTTCTTGTTTATTTTGATTTATGAAATATATTGCACGTTTGCTATTATTTTTGTTGCTGTTTTTGTTGTAGTTTGGAAAACATAATGGTGCCATTTTATTTGTTCAACTCTATAGTTATAATTTTATTGAAATCTAAGATACTTTATCATAAGACTTCTTGTTATTACTTGATTCGGTGATTATTTCTTTCTCTCTTTCGCCACGCTCTGGAATTGTTTAATTCTTTTTCCCATATTCTGTCAACTTTACCATTTTCCAAGATACGATCCTTCCGTTTGCATTAGATTTAGAAGTTAAATTCTCTCTCTCTCTCTCTCTCTCTCTCTCTCTCTCTCTCTCTCTCTCTCTCTCTCTCTCTCTCTCTCTCTCTCTCTCTCTCTTTGTTAGTTGGTTCTTCCCGAGATATGTGTTATTTATGAACAAAAAAGAAGTACAACTATAACAATTCCGTCTTTCGGTTAACCAATTGTACCATTGTGACATTCTGAAATAGTAATTGATTGATTGATTGATCGATTTAAATTTTTCTGGCATCCTGACATATAAGGTCATTGATCCACTGAAATAGTAATGTATGCTTATTTGTATATGACTTAATTAAAGCCAATCTTATCTTATCTTTTTTTTTCAGAGAAAAATTGGAAGTAATTGTAATTGATGTTCTTTGAAGTGATTTCCATCATTATTGACCTTCTTTTTATTGTTATTACTGGCTTACCTAATTCGTTTTCCCTGAAATCTTTGGTAATACTGATTTTTTTTCTTCTGTGTATTCTTGTTTTCCTGAGGATAACTGCCGTGGATCGCCTGTCCAGGTTATCAAATATGTTAGTTAAGTTTGAACTTAAATCTGCTAGAATAATTTCGTTTATTTTTGCATAAATTTAAGCACGATATTTTTAGAATGTCGAAACAGATTTTCTTTGTGAAATGAGGTATTTTGGAATTCTGCCTTGTAATCAACAACAATTGTTTGTTTCCAGCATTTTTTTATTATGGTATTTTTTGAACAGACAGTAATTAATTTTTACATATACCAGCTACATTGAATTCATTACTTATAAGGAATCTGTAATTCTTCCCGTACTTTTCAACTAAATTTAGATGTTTAGAATTTCAAACAGCTTACTTTTATTCTATCATGTTCTTTGATGTGTATTGACTGATTGTATAACTTTCTTTTCTTTTTCAGAGTCAAGAGGGCTTCGTGAGGTAAGGTAACAAAAGAACACCTTGTTCATTTGGTGAGGGATTTTGGCGGTTTATTCAAAGATTCATAATTATTATAACCACCATCATCACATTTTCTTAATATATTGTCAATGTTATTTTTATCATCGTTATGGATTTTACGAGGAATTACATTGCCACTGTTATCATATTTAACATAAGAATAATGTCGTCTGTTCGTTAATTCTCTTTTCAGTTCAATTGTTATTTTTAATGTTATTGACGTATTTAAACAACAGGAATTCTACAGAATCTTTTGACTAGAAAAAAATGCCTAGTGCAAGTGGTTCGTGTTCTAGTGAGAAAAAAAAAGTTCGATGCATAACGTAATATAAAGCTAGCTATTCTATAGGGAACTAAATTGTTGCACGTTAAAATAGATTGAAATTGCTGTGATGACTCTTCTGATTGATATATTATATATATATATATATATATATTATATATATATATATATATATATATACATATATATATATATATATACATGCGCATATATGTATATATATGTATTATATATATATATATATATATATATATATATATATATATATATATATAAAGTAGAAAGAATAGAAAAGAAAAAAAATGGATTGATGTGACGAAATGCGTTAACAGGGATGAAAATACATATGTCATGTTAGTGTTTCAAGATGGTTACATAATATGTTAAAGGAATGAATATAATGGATAGGTTAAGGGAGTGTTATATGGCTAATAGTTATTGGGCTTGGTAAGATCAAGGGCTACATTAAGAAATGTATTAAATGGGCCTATTTAGTATTTGCTTCTTTAGAATTTATTTAGAATGGCTCTTTGTTCGTGTGTATATATATATATATATATATATATATATATATATATATATATATATATATATATATATACAGTATATCACATGTTTGCGGTAAGAGGATGGATGAAATAACTGAATTCTCTCTCTCTCTCTCTCTCTCTCTCTCTCTCTCTCTCTCTCTCTCTCTCTCTCTCTCTCTCTCTCTCTCTCAAAAGAGAGCAAGAAGAAATGAGCCTTAAATTGTCTTTGCTTCTTTGCAATTTATCTAGAATGCCTCTAGATATATATATATATATATATATATATATATATATATATACATATGTATATATATATATGTGTATATATATATAAACACATATATATGCATATGTTGTATATATATATATATATATATATATATATATGCATATGTGTATATATATACTGTATATAATATATATATATATATATATATATATATATATATATATGTATGTATGTATGTATGTATGTATGTATATACTGTATATATACAGCATATTCCACTTATCCCGTCTCTAATTATTCATACATGTGGATTAAAAGATTTTTACTTATCTATGAATGCCCTATTCACTTGCATTCATTTATTGATGAAATACTTTAAGCATTCACAAAACTCCTTACTTTACAGTGATGTCTTTTGATTATTTTCGCAAACAAATATTTATCCAACACAAGAAGTGAAATAAGACACCAAAGACCTCGGGGTGCACAGTATCTCCCGCATGTTTTCGCGACCTTTTTCTTTCCAGCGGCGTTTGATGGATTAAAGTGCGGGCGTGTACTTCCCGCTGACACGAAGGGCTGTCTATTGTCTATCGACGTCGAATTCATCATGCTCTCCTTATCGACGTTGTTTGTGTTTATCGATGTTACATTCGTCATACTCATCAACATCATGTTTTTTTCTGTTGTCATCGTCGTATTTTTTTGTGATCTCTATTAACTTGTAGCACATATTGATTGGAATTAATTAATTAACTTAAGTTGTTTCGTAGACCTGTTTCATATCTAGTGGTCTAGTCTGATTATCTTTAATAATTTAGTAATACTCTTGATGCTAAGATTTATTTTAAAATCAATCTACACCTACAAAATTTTTCAAATTACAGGTTATTATTATTATTATTATTATTATTATTATTATTATTATTATTATTATTATTATTATTATTATTATTATTTCTTTGACATCTGGTTGGTCAAGATACTAACTTTGTATCTTTAGAGATGAGGTTCAGTGGGGAGGTCGTGAGTTTATTGAGATAGTGTATGGTTATAGTGAAATGGAATTTTTGCTCGTCGCGGGATTTAAAAGTTTTAGTTTATTGGATTTTTATCGTTGTTGCTATTACTAACCAAGCTGTAACCATAGTCGGAAAAATCCACCTGGTCCGAGGAAGTGACAGAGAAGTAAAGAAAATAATATGAATTAGGAATAACAAACAGAAAATGATGTCAAGACATACACCAATGTTATATAGACGGGTAATAGAGACAATGGAACGACAATACTGTAAGCCTGTTGAAATGGTATTTGCACCAAATTTGAATTTCTAAAGTTCCACCAATTCAACTAATTCATTTGGAATATAATTTTACAATTAGGTCACAGCCGTAATAAAACTTTTCAATTACTTCTATTACGAGCTTCGTAAAAGAAATTTTATGACTCAGAGTTACCAGCATACCATTATTTATGGTAGATTTGTAATACATTGGTTATTGGTGTACAAGTTTATGAATTTTTTCTTAGTTGATTTATTAATTTGATTAGTGATTTTTATACTGATTTGGTTCATGGTTATGTTCATGTGGATACTTTATTGGTTTATTATCACCATTCATTGATGCAACTTATTAAATTGATTATTGGCTGTATACAGTGTATCCCGAGAGGGACTTTTATTTATAAATGTTCTCATTATGATTATTTATGTGTATGGTTCCTTGGACTTGTTTTTGGTATACATTGTTTGTGGCTACTCTTCTTTAGATTAGTTCTTTGTGTATTTTAATGGGACTTGGTTAATTGTCTTTGTTCTTAGTAGTGTTGCTTATCTTAAGTTTTCTTAATTCAATGTCATGATTTCCAAGTTAATACTACCGCTAGTGTTCGCGACCCGTCAATTTGATGACTGAATATTTAGATAGACATGCGCAAGCACCCCCTTTCACCAGGGTATACTACTCCCTCTCCCTCCTACCCGAGGGACGGGGAGAGACCGAATTTATTCGCGGCGTGACCGGAAATATATATATATATATATATATATATATATATATATATATATATATATATAATATATATATATGCATATATATGTGTATATATATATATATATATATATATATATATATATATATGCATATATATATATATATGTATATATATATATATATATATATATATATATATATATATGCATATATATGCATATATATATATATATATATATATATATATGCATATATATGTGTGTATATATATACATATATATGTATATATATGTGTATATATATACATATATATGCATATATATGTGTATATGTATGTGTGTATATATATATATATATATATATATATATATATATATATATATATATATATATATATATATATATATATATATCTTTCTGGTCACGCCGCGTATAAATTCGGTCTCTCCCCGTCCCTCGGGTAGGAGGGAGAGGGAGTAGTATACCCTGATGAGAGGAATTGCGTGTGCATGTTTATCTAAAAATTCAGCCGTCAATTTGACGGGTGTGTGTATGTATTTATGTATGTATGTATGTATGTGTATAACCAGAAAGTTGCTCTTTATCATATAAGGGAGATTCCCAACGCCTTGGTCCCATTGAATCATTTATTTTATTTTTAGGTTAAGGAATAGTGTAATTTTCTCGGTTTATTGTAGAGATTAGTTTTGTATCAAAGTTCGCAATCACTGCTTAGTCGATTTGTTATGGTATATGTCTTTTCCAATAGTACATCTCATGGTTCAATGTCATGTTTTATAGTTACCGGTGAATGAATTAGTTCTTTGGAGACTATCAGTTTTCTCGAGGTCGGTTCACTGAATTGTTATTACTTTGATCGTTATAGGTTTCTTCTGCTCCTCAATTTTTTCAAAGGTCTTGGTTGAATTTTAGTCTTAATGGGACTAAATATTAGTTTATTATGTGATTGGTCACGGTTCATATATATTGTTCATCAAGTGTTGTTGTTTTTTTTTTTTTTTTTTTTTTTTTTTTTTTTTTTTTTTTTTTTTTTTTTTTTATTGGACGTAGTTCATATTTATTATTTCAAAAATTGTGCCTTGGTTTATTCTGATTCTTCATAACTACTAACTCTGAAGTGTCGTGGTGTCGTGGTACTCAGAATAGTGTATTTTGTCTCTTTTCATTTATATGTTTCTCGGTATATCGTCATGGTACTCGGGTTGGGGCTGACTCTTTGAGGTCCTTCTCATTATAAAATGTAAGAATAAAAATGTTTAAATGGTCCAAAGCCAGACCAAGAATGCTGATTGAGGACCCACGCCAAAAGATGTTTTATAGACGATTCCGTCCGTATTAATAATAATAATAATAGTAAACTGTGATTTAAAGAATATTGAATGTATAGTATAAATAATTCTCACAATCTTGAGTATTACTAAGTTGTTATAAAGACCACTAGATATGAAATGTCTATAAAACAACTTTAGTTAATAAATTCCAATCAATATCTTCTACCACCCGACTAACGATGATATACTGAAACGCTAAACCCATTTAAGGTTTAAAGGTCACTCATGAATGATAGAGGCAAGAGATAGTGACAATGCCCTTGCTAACAAGACAATGTCCTAGAGACTGATCATATGATCAGCGCCAAAGCACCCTCTCCACCTAAGCTAAGACCAAGTAGGGCCAGACAATGGCTCCTGATAACTTAGCAGGTAGACTTATAAGATCCCCCAAACCCCTCATCCTTATCTCGCAAGGATGGTGAGGTTGCAGACACTACAATAAACTATCGAATTTGAGCGGAACTCGAACCCCAGTCTGGCAGAACGCGAGGCATGGACGTTTCTAATGGCCAACACAGCCTTCTAATATTATTTCTTCATCTCAGGCTACATTTTCTTACTGACTCCGTCATTCACTCAGTTCTTTGGGTCCCGTGTTTCCTCGCTCTACCGTCAGGTAGCCTAGCACGTTTCTATCCGTGGCATTTTCCTTCCAGTCTCCTACTTATTCACACATGCAAATGATGTCTATATACCAAGGTGTTTTCCTAATCATCATATGAGGGCTTACTAGAGTAGCCTTCTTTATCTTTATCCGTTACTGTCTCCTGATTCATCATTGTTCTTTTATTATGATGCTATGCATGGTACTCGGATGTGTCTGGAATCTATGTATTTGAAGTTATAAAACTCATTTATACGTTATAGGTTTATCGTTGACATTCATAGTTATCCTTGACTTGCCTTCAGAATTATACTGATCAAAACTCATTGTGTATGTGTAATTAATTGTTCGCTGTATGCGATTAACTAAACTATTTCAGGATTAAATAAGAACAATATTTGATATTCTATTGGTCTGATTTGCTACTACTACTATCACTATTATTATCATTATTATTAATTCCTTAGATTCTTGACAATATACTACTGTACTCCCACTTTCAAGATTTCTTTCTATTTTTCTTCGTTTCTTGCTGTGAAAGAAAATGTTAAGATTTAAAAGCTCGTGCATAAGATGATAAAACTGCAGTTTCCTTTAAGTAAATCTTGTCGTTTAATGTAAACCTCAGTAAATCTTTAACCATTTGGCTTTTATTCCCTTTCAGAAAGTACACTTTTGAACGCAAATGGTAAACTTGAATCTTTCAGAAAAAGAGAGAGAGGGTAAATCAGCAAGAGCAATGATAATAAAAATGATGAGGGTGCTAAAACTTAATGGTTCACAATGCGATGCTCCGACATGAAATTTTCAGAAGGATGTTATTGATAAATTTTTAAAAAATGAGAGGGGAAAAAAAGTGTGGTTGTACGACCGCTTGACTCCGCTTCTTCATTCATTTTTTTCCTTTGAAGTTCAGTGGTTTAGCATTGATTTGCCATCCGAAATCACCTCTTCCGATCATTTTCTCTCCCATCAACGACCGTCGACCCGCGATTGAAGTCGGTAATGACTGGCAGTTTATCTTCGGCTTGTTGGTTTTTGCCGGGTTGTCGTTGGCGGACTTGTCGGTTCCAGCGAAATATTCCGTTAATGGCGAATCGATGGCGGAAATGGCATTACTCGACTCTCCTTTTTTCCGAGTGATAAAGGTCATTTCGGAGAGTTTTTAAGAGACTAGATACTGCGGCGATGTTCTCCCGTGTTCTTTGTCTCTGGCCTCCGGTCGATAATTCCTCTTCGCGGGCGTCTTCATTTGCTGGCTTATGACCGCTCTTGTTCAATTATTCATTGTTGTTTGGATAGATTTGGCTGGGAAAAAAAAAAGTTGATGTTACGAAGCTTTGTCTGTTGTTCTTCGGTGGTCGGAGTTCATAGTATCTTCTTCCGTCCCCGCCCCTTTCCTCCAGTGATAATATCCATTGCAAGGATATTTTTTTGTAAATAGTATTTAGATGATTGGTTCAAGATCTCGGTTTTTATTTTTTATGTTTATTTATTTTTTTTTTTTTTTTTTACGAAAGTAAAGCTTACTCGTTATATTTCTCAATGACATTTCTTTTTACTTTTCTTGTTTCACACTTTTTGTTATTTTCAAAGCAGCGCTTCTTCACTTTTTCCCGAATACATTGTTGTTGTTTTTTTTTTCAATAATTTATTCCCATTATATGACTTTTTCTATTATTTTTTTCGTATGCAATACTTTTTACACATGAATAATCATAGACTCGTAATTATAGAGCTTTATTGTACAAATTATATTTAGTTTTGTAGTTACAGTATATCTTATTTTTTACTGTCAAACAAAGAATTTCATATTTTTGTAGCCTTAAAACTTCTTGTTAAACATTGGCTATTTAATTTCTTAGATTTATTCGTATGGGGGACACGAGCTTTTTTTAATTATATAATTCACCTCGTTCTTTTTCAATAAATTCAGAAACATTGTAAGTCAAAAGTTTCACTCTACAAATCTCTTGTTTTAAAACGCATTTTTAATTTTGTCTTTTTTTTCGTTACCAAGCAATTAACTTAGAAAATGTTATATTCCACAATGAATGGTTCTCATAATAAGATTTCTGACTTAAGAGAGATTTTAAAATGGTGATATTTTGAATGACAAAATTAAGGACCGAATTGCATTGGAAAAACTGCCGATTTCACATATGTGAAATATCAGGAAAACTAACTACTGTATACTGCTCCAGGTTTTTGAAACCTGCCCTCTCTTTCTCTCTCTCTCTCTCTCTCTCTCTCTCTCTCTCCTCTCTCTCTCTCTCTCTCTCTCTCTCTCTCTCTCTCTCTCTCTCTCTCTCTCTCTCATGAAATGGTTTTTTTCGCACAACTATGACCTGATGTGGTGAGAATATCAGACGAATCTTCGTTGTCTACATTGTTTATCGGAAAATTAATGTTTGCTATCTCAAAGTCCCTGGACCAATCGTGATGAAATATTACTTGTAATGGACCACCCAATGTTGGGATAAGGCGTAATTTGTGAGGAAGTCTTTCATTTTTGCCTTGAAAATATATTGCCTCAGTTAGAGAAGGGTGAAAAGGCATCACTTACGAAGCGAGTCAAACGTTATTTCTTCGGAGAAAGGTCAAATGTCTTTAAGGAATTATTGTTTTGTTTACAGTAAAGAGAGAGGTAAAAATTCTTTTGGAAATTTTGAAATAATGATATTGTAAGAGTCTAAAAATGATAAATGGAGAAGTGTTGATTTAAAAGCTCCAAATATACATGACTGGCGAAATTTAACCGAGGCCCTTTGCGTCAATGGGCGTAAGAGATGATGATGAAGAGGCTAAATGGTATTTTTTCTATAAATAGATTTATAAGTTAGGAGCCATATATTTTCATTTTTATCAATATGGACCGATAAAATTGGATAACAGAAACTGTCATCTTACTTGACAATTTTTGAGGATTGGTTTATATTTATCACCAAATAAATTATTCCCAATATAATTATCATTAGAAAAAGTATTCCCGCTATATTCATCACTAGAAAAAGTATTCCAAATATATTTATAACTAGAAATATTCTCAATATATTCATCAATAAAAATATTCCCAATATATTTATCAATAAAAATATTCCCAATATATTTATCACTAGAAAAAATATTTCCATTATATTTATAACTAGAAAAGAATTATTCCCCATATCATTCGATTGTATGGCGCTGACTCATTTTATTTACGAAAAAAAGTAAATATAAGTATAAAGCTATTTTTCGAAAATGCCTCATAAGCAAATTGAGATGCCATATCATTAAAAAAAATTCCTAATGAATAACTAGCATGTTAAATTGGAAAAAGAAGGCTGAAGATGGTGCCACATTTATAAAGTAAATTGCGACATTTAAATAACGATATAAAACACAATTCCGATTTATAGAACAACTTCTGGGGTTTTTCCCCCAGCGACCTGTTTAAAGGCCACTCATGAATGGCAGAGGCAAGGGACAGTCCTAATGCTCTAGCTAGCAAGACAATACCTAAGAGACTGACCATATACACATATGATCAGCGCCCAAGCCCCCTCTCCATCCATGCTAGAACAGGGAGGGCCAGAGAATAGCTGCTGATGATTCAGCAGGTAGACTTATAGGCTCCCCCAAACCCCCCATCCTTAGCTCACAAGGACGGTGACTCGGTGAGGCTGCAGACGCTACAAGAAATTATTGAGTTTGAAAGGGACTCGAACCCCAGTCTGACAGATCACCAGATAGGAACGTTTCCAATAGGCCACCACAACCATGTAAGCTGAATGGCCTCCCAAGTATCAACGCTGAATCCAAATTCATAAATCCTATCTATAAATAAAAGAAAGGGTCAACTTATAAACATATATAGAGAAAGAGAAAAATCCTGAGTCTAAATCCTTGTATCGCAGTAAACGAAAATAACGTTTATGAATGCAATAATTCCTCAAGCGGTTTCGGTGATATTTCTCAGTTTTCCTCGCAGCTCTCTCTCTCTCTCTCTCTCTCTCTCTCTCTCTCTCTCTCTCTCTCTCTCTCTCTCTCTCTCTCTCTCTCCATGTTCTTTCATTGTGTGTGTTTTATTCAGCATTTTACTTCGGAGGTGGAAAAATTAGCTAAGTAAAATGGTTTTCAAAAGGTTAAATGAATTATGCAAAGGAGGCGAGAGGTTATGGCAAACATCATACGGTACAGATGCTGGGTCGAATCTTTAAGATTCTTAATTTTCATGAAAGCCAAGTTTCTACTGAGGTTGGTTAGGTTAAAACCAAATTTCCTTTGAAGTGCCCCAATCTCTCTCTCTCTCTCTCTCTCTCTCTCTCTCTCTCTCTCTCTCTCTCTCTCTCTCTCGTTCCCAACGTTGCCAGATTATAACCTTTCCCAAACTGGATTAGCACTAATTTCATCCTTTCGTCCTTCGTAATTGCTTATCCCTGGACTGATGATACATTGCGTGCAAGCACAGTTTGGATGCTTACCGTACGCTCAGGATTCACAGTGGATTAGTAACGTTGTAAATCGACATCTTAGATTAGCGATTTTATTTAAAAGAAAAAAAAAATAAAGTACCATATCATTCTCCATTTATCTGAGATAGAAAAAGATCTGGTACCGACTAAAGATCTGTTTCATCAAACAACGACCTAACCCCCCTCTCTCTCTCTCTCTCTCTCTCTCTCTCTCTCTCTCTCTCTCTCTCTCTCTCTCTCTCTCTCTCTCTCTCTCTCTCATTACTCTTTTAGTGATCGATGTTACTGTAACACTTTCACAAGAACGACGCTCTGGGGTTAATTTATCCTTTAGGCTTTCTCATTAATCTGATTTATAGATATAAAAATCGGCCAGAAGGTGTTTGTTGCTCTTTGGAGTGATGACGTCACATAGGAAAATAACGTTTGTACAGTACGCAGGCTCATATATGCATAGCATAACTGAATATCATCATCATCATCAGCCGTAACTAGTTCACTGCTTGACAAAGGTCTTAAACATGTTCTTTATGCTCTTTCTATCCTAGTCTATACCCGCAAAATTTCTCAACTCGTCAATCTATCGTTTTTTCTTCGTTACCCTGCTTCTTTTGCAATCTCTAGGGACCCATTCTGTTATTCCTAATGTCCATCTTTCATCTGTCATTTTCATTATATCTCATGGCCATGTCCATGTTCATTTCTTGTTCTTATATATTGTTAGAACAGCCTCTACTTGAGTTTGTTCTCGTATCCATGTTGCCCTCTTTCTTTCTCTTTGTGTTATTCCCATCATTATTCTTTCCATAGCTCGCTGAATTGTAAGTAGCTTATGTTCTAAGGCTTTATTAAGGTTCTAAGTTTCCGATGCATAAGTTAATACTGGTAGGACGATCTGATTGAATACTTTTCTTTTTATAGAAAGTGGCATTTAATATACGCGTACGTATATCATACATATACGCAAGTCTATGAAATAATAAAATGTCTACATACATTCGTAAATTTCTTATATTAAAGAAGCGAAATATTCAAGGCTCTATCCAACTCTTGGAAGACAACCAATAAGGAGCTATAGGATCCTTTAAGGACAGCATAGACAGTTTAATGTTGGGTCTTTTTCTCATTCCGGCTCTCTTCTTTGCCTACGCTGACAACGAATATGTGATATATTCCTTAGACATTCTTCTCTTTTCTCATAGAAATAACATTACTAAGCACAATATAACCTACACTTTCTTTTAAGTAGATAGATATTGTATCTGTTCCGCCCCTACGTAATAAAAGAAGAAGAGATACTTCAGCTATGGTAAGTATCTCTTATGGGAGAAGGACACTTCGCAACCAGACCAATGTCTTTTAGTCCTTATACCTTGGATTTACAGTGTGTCTTGAATTAGAGTTCTCTCATGTTTTAGGTTACAATTAAGTACACTTTTCAATCAGTATCCTCTTCATTGTGATTAATTTTTTTCAAACTATGTGTTGAACAGAGTTAATAGAAGGCCTAAGGATGCCTGATGATTTATCAAGTGGTTGCCATTTCTTTATCTTTTCTTTATCTATAATCTTAACTTTTCCACCGTTATGGTGATGTACATATTACCGTTGCCGCTTTGGCATTTCTGGTTTGTATTTTATCATTTGCTTTCTTTTTTTCTTTTTTTTTCACATAGACTGTTATTTGTGGCGGGGCCCTAGAGCTTGTGGAATTTTGCTTTCTCGACTTGAGTAACAAACACAACAACAACAACAACAACAACAACAACATTAACGACAACAACAACAATAATAATAATAATAATAATAATAATAATAATAATAATAATAATAATAATAATAATAATAATAATAATAATAATAATAATAATAATAGCGAGATGCGTACGTATGCGCATTTAAGATAATAGTTATAAAAAGTTTCGTAATGGGATGCTGGCAACCCATTCCCTTATATATATCCCAAGCCCGAAGTTTAACAATGTTATTTGACATTTAGACAGATGTATAATTATAATTTTTTGTGCGTATAAATCAAAGTGTCTGAAAATCATGATATTTCTTTTCAATTCCATATAATTTTCTTATAATTGTTCTATACAGGACTTGACCTTGAGTTCGTTATTGTTGTTATTATTACTAACTAAGCTACAACCCTAGTTGGAAACGCAAGATGCTATAATCCAAGGGCTCTAACAGCGAAAATAGCTCAGTGAGGAAAGGAAATAAGTGAATATGAGAAATAATGAAAAAATAAAATATTTAAAAAAAAGTAAGAGCATCAAAACTTTGTGTCAACTGCAGCTGTTATTATTATTATTATTGCTGTTGTTGATGGCTGTTTTTTTTTTTTGGCAGAGTCGACGAGCACTGCTAAAAATAGTTCAATCAGACGAGCAAGCGCTTGAAAGCTCACGTTACCACCAGGCAATGATGATGCTCACTGCCAAAGATATCAAGCACAAGGCGGAAGCATCCATCTTCATGCCTAATGACATTCATGATCATTGCATGTGAACTTTAGTTGTTCCTCCAATCTCTTAGATGGAGGCTTTGGTTATGAATGATGTCGATATTGTTAGCAGTGTATCTTTAATATTACTATCATTTGTATTGCATTGTCTGAATGACATCAGAGTATCAAGCCTACATCACTATAATCGTCTGAGTACTGTTTGATGCATTCGCTTGTGTCGAACGGAAATATTATTATTATTATTATTATTATTATTATTATTATTATTATTATTATTATTATTATTATTATAGTCGTAGTAGTAGTGGTAGTGGTAATATTTTCATTTACATTTTATCTAGCTAAATATTTCCAATCGTTTCCGTTGTGACGTCAGTCTTTATTCTGGTTTGACCATGAGCTAAGATAAAGTATTATTATTATTATTATTATTATTATTATTATTATTATTATTATTATTATTATTATTATTTTTAAATGAAAGACATCCCCAGAGTTCGCCATGCCCTTTTCTCTTTAAACAACTCTTCTAACATAAATCTTGGGCGAGGATGGGACGTCTCTCGACACCTCATCACACACTGTACCCTTTTCTCCCCGCAAAAATATTATTTCTCAGTTTCAGCGTCTTCCTCCTCCTAAACAAACATTCTTTCTTACCCCCGTAGATCTCGTGTCTTCTCTTCGTTTTCTCCTCCTTCTTTTTTTCCTTTCAGTTTTTTGTTCTCCTTTCTGTCGTGACCTCAGAAGCTGCAAACATCATCACCCTTCATCACCGCCTCCACCAATGAAAACAAAGCTCAGGTGACACCTTGGGCGTCCGATCCTCCAATCACAAGGGCCTCAGCTCCTATGGCGGTTGGGGGCTCCAACCAATCAGCGTTGAAGGCAACCAGCATGAACTAAATAGGTGGCCGGTTGGCTCATCGGGGACTTCATTAAGAGACGAGAAGAACGAGAGCAACTTGCTGATTGCTTTGTTGCTCTCATCTGGAAGTGATGTTTTGGGGGGTTCCGTCAACATCTGTCTGATGGAAATTCCTTTCCTTGCCACACTACCTATATTCCTCCTCTTCCTCCTCTTACTTTCGAGTATTTCCTGCGGAGGAGGTCTTGGCCTCTGGCATAATGGCACCATGTTTACTAGCGATCTCATTTCCTCTCTTCATTTTCGCTTTCCTTTGTTTATATAGTGTTTGGTTGTGTTTCCTTTAGCTTAGACTCGGGAGACTTGATGAAGTATAGGCAATGTAAATGTTCCCTAAGATTAAAAGTTGGGTGGAATCACTGTGGAAAGATGGCTTAGACGTCTTATTACAAGATGGTAAAATGTTTTGCCAATACAATGTTTCTATTTTCTTCACTTCTGCAGATGGGTTTATAGAAATAGCCATGTCAGAGGAAAGTCAAGTGGATATACAAACATTTTCTGTTTCTGTGTCTGTATATCGTAGATACTAAGCACACAATCACACACAAAACACACACACATACGTACACACATATTTATATATACATATATATATATATATATATATATATATATATATATATATATATATATATATATGTGTGTGTGTGTGTGTGTGTGTGTGTGTGCACCCGCGCATATGCGTGTGCGTGTGTATGTGTGTGTGCAGATTTAAAGAAGTTTAGCTGTTTTCCGGGATTCATTTTGTATTGCAGTTTTTCAATTCTAATAATTTTTCGATTTTCTCCAAAATTCTCCGGTAATTCAATGGGCTACAATTCTTTGAATTGCCTGATAAATTTTAGGTTACTTTACAATTTACTGAATAAAAATGGGAAGTTTAGAAAATGGAGAAATTGCGAAACAAAATTAATATTAGAAAATCAGCTATAATCTTCAGTTTTGCATGTATAAAAAAATTTATATTTACTCAAACACACACACACACACACACACACACACACACCCACACACACACACACATATATATATATATATATATATATATATATATATATATATATATATATATTATACTGTATGTATATACATACACTTATACAGATAAATTTATGTCTAAAGATGGAAAAATAGTTCAAAGACACATACGGATTTATACACAAGTACAAAAACATCACAAATAATCCTGGCAAATATTTACTTAATAACTGGGAGCAACTCAATGGGAAAATTATGACAACAAATTGCGATGAAAAACGCCATTACGTTTAAATTAAATAATTCCAAACAGACTTTTTTTTTTTTTTTATTTACGCTTATGTATGCAAATATTATCATTCGCTCGTACAATACCGCAAAATATTTCTAGCAAAAGATAAGAGCCTTTGTATTGAAGAACCATTTTTTAATAAACAATGTAACCTAAAAGTGTGTCAAAATTCAGCCTGAAAGTTTTATTGCACAAAAAGCTTATTGGGTTACGTTTGATCCTTGGCAGAAAGAAGATATTCCCCAATAAATTTTCTAAAGGACAAATTGTAATGGCAACAAATTGGTGGGTCTTACCTGCCGCTTTTGGTGATGATCATCTCCGTTCCAAGTTCGTGGAATTTCTCCCAGAGGTCTTTGGTTTCCAAATAGCAAGTGACCCCTCTGAGGTCCTCGCAATTACAGGAGCCCTCCAGGCGGGCCCTCTTCGAGTCGCGTCCTTCGGAGACGCCTCCTTTCGGGCCGGTGACCACCTCTGAGTCGTCTTTGGTGGCATCTGAAGAGGAGGTCACCTCTGGGGGCTCCTGATCCTCGTCCGGTAGGGATAGCGGGTGCGGCGAGGGCGAACGGGATAGTTTCCCTGTTGGAAGAAGTTATTCAATAATATAATTATTTGAAAGATATTTTTGTATTTAGCTGTAATGTGTAAGTCAGTGCTGTAGAGATAGCATAATAAAGTAACCTAAATAAGATCTACGAACTAAGACGACTAATGATGAAAGAAAAATGCAAGTCACATTTCAATTGTATGCGATGCTCTTTTACTAGAGGTACCCTTTTGCCTGGTGTGCTGAGCAGTATTCTGGTATTTTAATGGTTAGTTTTTTTTTTTTTCGTTTATAACCATTGATTTGAAGACTATCTGTTATAGATAAGTCATATTAAACGGGGTATACCTATGGTTGATCCTCACTTGCCTGCTAAACTATTTCCGAGATCTTTATTTTGGATTCCCTTTGGAATTTGGATTACAGTATTCATTTTGTTTTAACTGCAAAATAGACAGGAAATGTTGATGTCAAACATCAATAATGGTATTGATAATAATAATTTTACACATTGATAATCTGAAAATAACCCCCCCTCCCCCAAAAAAAAACAGTACTCGAAGAGACAAAAACAAAGGATTTGGAAAAATAAAATGATATCGAAAAATCCAGTAATATGTTCGAGGGGTTGGTGAATTTCACAAATATGAAAAATATATTAATAATTATAAAAAAAACATCTTAATGGCTATAGAAATATATATTATTTCTGTTTAATTCAAATATATAATTTTCTTGAAATCCTTGAAAATACTTTTGCTTGGTTTTATTTTTTTTTTTCTATTTGGTCGGTGCTTATTGTCGAGGTGCCATGTCACGTTAGTCAATAAATCATGTCCAAGGCTAGTGTAGAATAACATCAATCGTTTTCTCCTGCCATTTTCTAGCATCTACAATTATTTCTTAAGTAATTGCTGATAATGTCATTTATCATTTTGGAAGGAAATCTTGTACTTAAGTTTAATAACGTTAAGGACTTATAAATCTCTCTCTCTCTCTCTCTCTCTCTCTCTCTCTCTCTCTCTCTCTCTCTCTCTCTCTCTCTCCTATCAATTCAGGTAAATATTGGTCCTTCCATGTTCCCATTCTGTATCTCTATTTCAGACTGTTCTCGTTTCTTGTCTTTCCGTCAGTGTTTTGTGAGAAGAAAAGGAAGTAATTGTCGGTTGGGAAGAAACTCCTGTATACTTCCAGTATATTGTTGGTACTACTTATGTTTAAGACACATCGATGTCCATAGCTGACTTGTATATAATTATTGATTTATTTGTTCAACTTTTTTAAGTTTATTTATCAATTTAAAAAAAAAAATTAAGTTTGTTTATTCATTTAAATTTTTTAAGTTTATTTATTTGATTAGCTTTTTAAAGTTTAGTAATTTATTAATTTAAATTTTTTGCTTTTTTCCTCATTTTTACTTCCACCCTTCCTAGATAGGGAAATCGAGTTGCCCATCTTAGTGGTCTCTGTACTAAAATAAACATTACAAATAGGATTTTTATCATATTGGCCAAAACGTACGATTTACAGCAATTGAAACATCGCGACGATCATAATCACCTACAACTGAAAAGAAGTTGGGTCATAATGAAAAGTTCAGGAAAACTTTGAAATCGTTTACAACAATGATCTATGTATTGTGCTAGTTTCTTATTCTTATTTTTCTTAATCATTCCGTCATTTCGAAAGCTTTCGCAGATAAAATTCTTGAAACCAAATGAATAGATACGAGTGAGAAAATGGGGAATATTATTTTATGCCATTAATCTCCGGTGGTTTTTTTTTTTTTTTTTTTTTTTTTTTTTTTTTTTTTTTTTTTTTTTTTTTTTTTTTTTCATCGGTAAGATCCTATGACAAACGAGTCAGATTGGAATACGAACTGTTAATTGCCTTACGATCTCCAAAATAGTTGTCTAATCATTCCTTAGCGTTTCCCGTATCACTCCATTTTATCTTCTTGGATTTTTTTTAACTCGCTTAAGCCGTGCCATTACTTCAAAGCGAATGCGAGTGACGGATGTGTCATTAAGCCCTGTTGCATATTATTAAACCATTCTGTGTAAAACTACCGTGACGCCTAAGCCTGTTGGTAAGCTCTCGAACATCTCCCTCGGGGATATGCGTCTATCAGTGGTGTCGCTTCTTGAAGGTCGCTGTGATTCAGCCATAAACGTCAAAAATCCCATTGGAGCGATTCAATCCTATTAGTGGTGTCTCAGAGGCGAGGATATTTAAGATATATTAAAAAATAAGATGAATTTTAAAAGGTTGAAGTTTGGAACATATGTTAGGGACGAGATGACGAGTATGTCTTTTTGTTGACAGAATTAAGTAGGATTTTTTTTTTTTTTTTTTTGCTGGGTAGTATTTTCATTTTTTATTACGGGCAATATGGGCGTTATGTTACTCTCTATTAAATGTAATTCTTCCCAAATGAGATTATAATTTTTAGTGTAAGCACTGGCTATAAAATCTCTCTCTCTCTCTCTCTCTCTCTCTCTCTCTCTCTCTCTCTCTCTCTCTCTCATTTCTATTCAGTCTAGCGTACTGGCATTTCAGTCACAGACTAGCAGCCACTGTGATTCGTTAAATTCATTTCGGTTTTGTAAGCATTGCTTCATAGATTTTATTAATTCTAATCTTTTGATGACCAGCATTTGCTTTTTCCTTACAAATTCTTAAACCCGAG
This sequence comes from Palaemon carinicauda, assembly GCF_036898095.1. Classification (NCBI taxonomy): domain Eukaryota; kingdom Metazoa; phylum Arthropoda; class Malacostraca; order Decapoda; family Palaemonidae; genus Palaemon; species Palaemon carinicauda. The sequence continues at coordinate 171,869,142 of NC_090729.1, read as the reverse complement.
AATTTCCTTTCATTGCTTTCACCTTTACAATTTTTTTTTCATTAATTATTCTTTTTAAAGAAATGTAAATATCATTTCTTCCCCCATGAAGGGATGCTCTGTATTATACATATTCCTGCTCGCACCAGACTCCTAAGATCAATAGCTTATGACATGCGCATAATAACACTAATATGCATACCTCGCCAGATGGTCAGGAAGGTGTATGTGTAAAAGTAAGCTATAATGATCAGCATTCCACGTTCCGACTAGCCTCAATCACTTGACTAAGCGAGAGATCAGTGCCGTAACAGATATATTACTGCCTGGCGTTCACTGATGGGTCATCCATCCAAAACTGGACTGATTCAACGAATGATCAGCGCTCTATCGAACGTACTATTGGTTAAAGTTTTACGTTGATTTACGATCGTCGTGAAATGCTTATTAGGTTTACTCGGGAGTATCATATTATGCTTACTGCCGTAAATTAACCGAGGCCCTTTGCACGCATGCAAAAGAAGGAAGAATAAAGAGTTTAAAGGGTTAAAGGTTACTCATGAATGGAAGATGCAAGGGACAGTGACATTGTATAAGCAGGACAATTTCTTAGAGTCTGACCACATATATATGATTATGATCATCGCTCAAACCCCCTTTCCTCCAACCGAGATCCAGCGAGGGCCAGGCAATGGCTGCTGATGACTTAGCAGATAGACCTGTAGGCTCCTCCATAGCTCACAAGGAGGGTAAGGTCGCAGCCACCACAAGAAACTATCGAGCTTGAGCGGGGCTGTAACCCCAGTCCAGCAGATCGCCAGGCAGGGTCGTTTCCAAACCAAAGCATGAGATCCACCTCTTAATGTATGGAAGTCTATAAGGATCAGGAAAAAGTGAAGGCTGTAGAGAATTTTGACATATGACAGTCGAAGAAAAAAGTCACCGTTCCATAAAATCCGCGGATCATCGATTTCCTAAAGTAAACGTGATGGCTTGGAAAGCTGAGTGTTTGCTGACTTGTACAAAGTTACAACTACGCAGAGATGTGTAAGGATTATTCTCTAGTTTTGCATGTTAGTTGAACTAGAGTTTTTTTTTATTTAATGTAAAAAGAAGCAATATTACTTTCTTCCTCTCTTGGTTGAATTTCATATCAGCTTTATCTGTTTCATGGAATAACATTACGTCCTTTCCTATAATTTGGGATGGCTGCGGAAAAAAAACAGTTCGATGGTTGGTAATCAAACAGAAAACTTCAACAATATCAAGCGCTTCAGAGGCTTGGCCGGAAGGTTCATCAACTACACATTGTTCCCTTAACAATATAATTCCAGGTACTTTTGCCATGCTAGTATTATCCAGCCTCCTAGATATCAAGACTCTTCCTTTTTAATACTTGTGCAGCCGCATTTATTCGGGTTTCTCTCAATTCCTAGTCTTTATGAGCATTTATGCTACTCTTGTTGTTGGGATGACCTCGCCGAGGGGTTAAAAATTTACGAAACTGATACAATTGTTTGATCTAGTTTATAACTTTCTCCATACTTGAACGTTTCTGTTCAATTGAATTCGTTCTTTCCCCAATAGACTCTTATTCTACGGTGTAAGTATCGGTAATTTGCTTATTTTTTTATGGTTTATTTGCTGTATTCTCATATACCTATTTTCATACAGGATCTCGTCGTTATTTATAGCTTTTTTTGTTAAAAGAAATAAATAAAAACAAGATAAAAAATCAATGGCCTTTTCACTATGGTAACTCTTCAGATTGATACTATTTAGATCTAAACACAAGGAAAGAGCTTAAGAAACCGTTAGGGGATTTTAAATGTTACCACTAATAGGTTTCCAGTTCACTCTTGAATTCACGCTGATTTACTCACCTTGAACTCACTGTCCCTCTTTATTCATTCACCTTAATTCAGTGCCTTTTGATGATGTGGATTAAATCTCGAACTTCAGCTTCAAGTTGGATTTCTATTTCCAGAACTTGGATTTTTTTCTATTATCCTTAAAGACCTCCTCTAAAGCAAAGCCCTTAAATAAGCCTTGAGTTTGTTAAGCTGCTTAAGGGGAATTTATCCCAATCCCTTCAGCATTGAATTCACTAACGTTTTCCAGGAGACAAAATATTTCCAATGATCTCCGCATAGAATCTTTTTGCTTAAATACATTCCAGTATTATAAAAAGTCAGTCTTAAATACTCATTGCTTTAGATTCACAGATTCACGATTCATTTGGGTTAATTTTCATATATAATCGTAGAAATGCAATTTTAAATCTCATATTTAAACGTAAAAAATGCAACATAGCCTTAAAATCCCTTGCTTTTGTTTTCAACCTAAAAGAGAAAAGAATGAAGAGATACTTTTCCCTGCTACTTCATTTACCTTGACATCTGTCAATGCAACCTCTCATTCAGCTATCAGAGTCTGCCATTGAAGGTCAATGAATGAAGGCCAAGGTCTCGAGGTGCTTGATGATTCAAGAATTTATGAATTCATGATCGCCAGGTGAGGAAGTGGCGGTTAGTCGTACATCAAACCCGCGGGAGATAACCGGAGTCTAATTGGTAGTTTAGAGTCCCAAGGCAATTGACGTGGCAGATTTTATTGACTGTAATGGATTGCTGCAACATTGAATATTACGCATTTGAGACAAGTAAATTGTGACCTTGGTAACCATAATTGAAATGCCTTTAATTTCTTTCCCATGTTCACACACGCACACACCAATATATATATATATATATATATATATATATATATATATATATATATATATATATATTGGGTATATATATGCATATACATATACATATACATACATACATATCCATACATATATGTGTGTATATATATTAATGCAGAGTATATATACTGTTTATATATATATGCATATATATATATATATATATTTATATATATATATTTATATACATATTTATATATATATATATATATATATATATATATATATATATATATATATATATATATATTTATATATATAAATAAATATATATATATATATATATATATATATATATATATATATATATATATATATATATAAATGTATGTATATATATACAGTTCTGATTTTATGCGAATGACTTTTGGACAAACTATAATTCTCTCGTTATTTTTATTGCATTAAAGATTTTTTGCAATTCCGCAATAAGATATGAACTTTCTTTAACACTTCCAATAGTTTTATTTTGTTATTTTTTCACGGCTTTATTCCCTTGTCAATAAAGTTCTCTATATGTAACGAAAAACGTATCTGAATCTGCATTATAAGAAAATCAGGTTTTGTTATTCATGTAATGCCTTCTTTCATGCATCGTTATGAATACATGCTAGAGAAGATAGCATGATTATACAATTAATATTAACGTAAGGATAATAGATTACAGATTTTGAAAGACGCAGGTGAAATTATTTTTATACATGTACTCTTATTGAAATTTACTCACGCCCCTGCATCCTAACAAAAGAAACACACCCATACGAACATACTTGCACGCTCGCTCGCACACACACATACACGTGTGCGCGCGCACACACATACACGTGTGCGCGCGCACACTTACGCTAGTATACACACACACACACATATATATATATATATATATATGATAAATTTTGCACATTTAGACGTGTTTTTCATATTCAAATAAGCCATATATATTTTTGATACATTAATGTCTGGATTCTCTTAACGACCTCGGGATCAGAGCCCCAGGCGAAATCACACAAAGACAAGAGCTTGTGTCCGGCCGGGAATCGAACCCTGGTCGGCAAGCTTGTACAGACAGTGGTAGTCACTGTCTGTACAAGCTTGCCGACCAGGGTTCGATTCCCGGCCGGACACAAGCTCTTGTCTTTGTGTGATTTCGCCTGGGGCTCTGATCCTGAGGTCGTTAAGAGAATCCAGACATTAATGTATCAAAAATATATATGGCTTATTTGGATATATATATATATATATATATATATATATATATATATATATATATATATATATATATATATATATAAAGGAAGAGAGGGAGACAGAGAGAGAGAGAGATGTAATGTGTGTGTATGTATAACGTAGTTATAGCCTATATATAATATAATCTTCTTTTATAAGTTCAGTAGTATAAAATCATGAAAATTTTTCGATTCATGAGTGAATTTTATCCTCAAAAATTTCATTCAGGCTTTAGACGTAAAATACTTGCTGATATGGCGAATACGATTCTCTCTCTCTCTCTCTCTCTCTCTCTCTCTCTCTCTCTCTCTCTCTCTCTCTCTCTCTCTCTCTCTCTAAACAAGTATGTAGCTCAAACGACGATCAGAATTTAAAACTTGAAATCAACGCAGCGGGGAAGGTTCGAGTTCCATAGCCTGGGGACTCCCAAGAAGCTAATTACAATGGGTATGTGTGTGTAGGTGTACAGTGGCTCCCCCTGGGACAGGTGGGTATGCTTCGGTAGTCAACTAAACTCAGCTTCTGTGCTGTGGCTTTATGGAGAGATTGTGGTGCAGGGTATATCGTTTCCTGGCGGTGGCAAAGATCGCTGTAATTTCTGGCGGTACCTGTGTTTTGTGGTTGCGGTCTTGCTAAGAGGGTGGTTGGCCAATGGAAAATTGGCCCATTGCTCTGAGATGAGAATGGCCTATTTTTCTTTCGGAGATGATATCGTTTTTGTTTTAGTTTCCGGAGTGCTTGGAGCTGTATTTGTAGAGTATCCCGTGTGCTTTTTTGTGTATGTGTGTATAAATTAATTTTTATGGGTATGTTTTCCGTGATTATTCTCTTAATTCATTTGTATATAACTGCATGTGCGTGTATGGATGTGGGTGGATGTATAGTTCTTGTCTTTTCCATGATGATTTGTGGTGATAAGTCTGAATTTGTTGCAAGTAAAACATATATGTGTGCAGTAACTATGCATTTTTATACGTCTAAGTTTGAATATGTTAAGCAGCAGTTTGAATTTACGTTATGTATTCGGGTTTTATTGTTAATTGATGATTTCCAGGAAATCTACTGGAATGTATACATAGGCATGCCATATGCTACCTGAATGTCGAAGTATGTCTCTGTTTTCCTTTTTTATCAGAATTAGGATGATTCGTTGAGTGCCTTGTTTTTATTGAAGAGTTCCAGTAACCGCTTCCAGTCTAGGTCCTCAGATATCAAAATAAAGTGACTAAAAGGAGTTACAATAAGTCTCAATTCTATAGTAAACGGTAGACCAGTCTAATGTAAGCTAAGCAATTATAAAAGTCAGGAACACCAAGACAAGATGAGAATTCCAAAGCTCGGCATAAGAGGGAAAAATACATTTACGCCGACCTGTTGTCTTGGATAACTCATGCGTAAGCTTGAAGTCGAGCAAATTGGACTGTTAAATGCAGCCGTTATAATCCAAAAGATTTACAGTGATGAATCTCGCTTGTGTCGTAATTGGTAGTCTCCATTAGTACACCAAACGTTTAAACATCTGGGCTCCATAAGGCGCTAGAAGAGTTGGAAGACCCAGCCCTACATGGCTGATGCCTATGAAAGCGTGAAATAGGGGATGATGAATGGAGAATTATCGAATTAAAAGCTCAAGATAGAGACGACTGGGGAAATCTAATGGAGGCCCTTTGCGTCAATAGGCGTAGGAGTAGATGATATATATATATATATATATATATATATATATATATATATATATATATATATATACTGTATATATATATATATACTGTATATATATATATATATATATATATATATATATATATATATATATATATATATATAAATATATATATATATATATATATATATATATATATATATATATATATATATATATACTGTGAATTCGGAATTATCTTAACGCTCTTGTTTTTCCTAACCCAGATAACCTTTTATCCCAAAAGTTTCAAGTTTAGCCTTTCAATACTTTCTTTTGGTTTTTTCGTGCTGCAATCGCCCCTTCGTAATACCCAAAGCAATTTAAAAATCAATTCAAGCATATTAGAATTTTTTCAGTTTTTTATGTTATGTATTTTCTCTTCGCAATTTCTCATTGATTTGCTTGGATTTACTTTTTTTCTATTAAACAACGTTTGGAAAAGCAAATGAGCATTTGCAGAGGGTTCTCTTAGATATGTAATTTTGAAAAGAAATTACTTCTGTGTGCATAGATAAGTGCAAAAAGGCCACACAAATACTGCAAGACATGGGGTACACTGTCGGTTTGACCTAAGGCAGCTCACCATTTCAGAAAACTTAAGCCAAATATCGGCAAGAGAGATTACAACTCGCAATCGGGATACGACCCATGGGAGCAAACAAGAAAATGATTTATAGTGCAAGAAGAAGAGAATATTAAAAAAAAAATAGGGAAAAAAAAGAGAATAGGACGATTTACGGGGCGACCATCGTAAGAACAGTCTTCGTGGCGATCTCGAGTTGATATATCGTGGGTGCGTGCTGGAGGAAATGACAGAGCCGGCGCTCAACCTCACACCTCAGCCCTGTTTTTGCCCTCCCAAATAACCACCTTGGCTGCCAATACGGAGACCCGTGATTGACTTCGGGGGCGGGAGGCGAATCGCTTGATGCTGTACCCAAGTGTGAGAGGGAGTCGTCCGGGGCACGACTCGCAGGAAACCCAGACAGGGTTGAGTCCTATAAAAGGAATGAGAGCTTGGAGGGAATGTCTACAAAGTCATGACTCCATAAATAGTAAACAAAGCTGGGGAAATAAATTCAGTTGGTTTTCGAGTCTCATTTTGACTAGGTGTGTTGCAAGTTGTAGTAGCTAACAACTCTCCTTTCTAAGCTGGGCTTGGAGCTGCAATAAGTACATGGAATCTCATGACATGGTTATAAATTAATAGGAAAAAGGAAGCCTGGATATACTGTCTGTATGAAACTGCATATCTTAAAAGAAAGTAAATGGCTTCACTATTACTTTTTTTATATTCAGTTATGAAGTTACGTTGGACTACGAATTTTACGATCTCTGCTAAACAATAGCTTGCTCCCAATTTGTTCAAGACATCTAACTTTCAATCATTCCGTCGTCAACTATATTGAAGCTGAAATTTATATCCAAAAGGTGGTTTACAAATATCTAATAATACCAAGTTCCACTATATATATATTTATATATATATATATATATATATATATATATATATATATATATATATATATATATATATATATTGTGTGTGTATGTTCTGGGGTGATCCCAGAGGGAAAAAACAACACAGCACACACCGATTTGTTTATCGTTTAGCTACTTCGTACAGGATGAACCCCTTGTGCAATAAGACATCCATAAATAGTTATATTCATCTTTGGAATATTCCCATAAGCAGCTCGTCGATTCCCCTACTCACACATTCACTCCTATCTTGCGCACACTCTTGTACTGGCCGGATATCAAAGCCGCACTCAATCATATCGTCTTCTCATGGATCTTCCCTCGTCTATTCTTTCCACATGACAGACCCATTTCCTTATGTTTGCCTTTTTATCACGTTTTATATGTATTTCCATATCTTCGCCGTATTGATTATATTCACGCCACAGTGTTGGGAAATAGTTAATGTCAACAGCTTTAAGGTTTTTGTTTCTTCGGCATTCATCCTCCACACTGCAACAGTTCCTTCATACATTCCCACCTTGGCTTTCATGGGCAATTCAGCAGTTAAAGTATGAATTATTATTATTATTATTATTATTATTATTATTATTATTATTACTAGCTGAACTACAACCCTAGTTGGAAGACCAGGATGCTACATTCCCAAGGGCTCCAACAGGAAAAAATATCCCAGTGAGGAAAGGAAATAAATAAACTATACATGAGAAGTAATGAATAATTGATATTAAATATTGTAAGATCAGTAACAACGCAAAAATAGATCTCTCATTTATAAATTGTGAAGATAGACTTATGTCAGCCTGTTGAACGTAAAAACATCCGCTGCAAGTTTGAATTCCTGAAGTTCCACCGATTCAACTGTCCGATTAGGAAGATCATTCCTTTATCTGGTCATAGCCACAATGAAACATCTAGAACACTGTGTAGTATTGAGCCTTATGATGGAGAGGACGTGTCTGCTAGAATAAGCTACATTACCAAGTACTACGTACAGGATCATGCAGTCTAGTGGAAAGATCTGAATACAAAGGATGGTCTGAATTATGAAAAATCTCATGGAACATACATAAAGAACTGACTGAACGGTGATGTCCCAGTTTGATAGCTAGACCAGGAATAAGAATTTTAATAGACTGCAAGTTCTTGTCCAACAAACTGAAATGAGACTAGCTGAAGACCAGATAGGAGAACAATACTCGAAACAAGGTAGAATGAAAGAATTAAAACACTTCAGAATAGATTGATCACCAACAATTTTAACTTTCTCAAGAAGCCATTTTTTTGTGCAATTAAAGAAGAAATAGACTTGGTGTGTTTCTCAAAAGTAAATTTGCAATCGAGAATCACACCCAAAATTTTAAAGCAGTCGCATAGAGTTAAATAAACATTATCAATGCTGAGATCTGGATGATGAAGAGGCACTGTCCTCGACCTACTTACAATCATACTTAGATCGCTAGTGCTCTATTAGGGTTGTGGTAGACTCGTGGAAATGTCCCTACCTGATGATCTGCTGGACTCGGGTTCGAAACCGCTTAAGCTCGATAGTTTCTTTTACTGTCTGCAACCACACCATCCTTGTGAGCTAAGGATAGGGGTTTTGGCAGAGCCTATTGGTTCACCCTTTCAGTCATCAGCAGCCATTGCCTGTCCCTCCCTGGTCCTAGCTTGAGTGGAGAGGAACTTTGGTAGCAATCATATGTACATATGGTCAGTCTCTAGGGCAATGTCACTGTCCCTTGCCTCTGCCATTTATGAGCAACTTTTAAACCTTTAAGGGATTCAGCAATCCTAGATTACATTCAGGAGCTGGAATTGAGGCCGAGTGTACCACCATCTGCATATGCAACCAGCTTGTTTCCAAGGCCAAACCACTTATCATGTATAGTTAGTATGAAAAATAATGGGTCAGGAACACTATCCTGAGGAACACCAGATATCATATTCCTATACTCACTATCATCAACATTTTTTTTGCAATCTATTACTTAAAAATTCAATAATGATGCTAACAAAAGACCCACTCACTCTCAACAGTTTTGAGTTTGAAAACAACACTAAAATCAAGGCCAGCTATACGATTTTTGTACACCATTGGAGATTGTAAGGGACATCACATACTCCAGGGCCTTAACGAATGCTAAATTGCAAACTATGGAACAAGAGATGATTTCCTTCAGCATACCTATTTAGACATTTTGCCTATATGAGTTCAAAAACTTTAGATAAATTGGGCGGTAATCAACAGGGTAAGAGCTACCACAAGCACACTCACCTAATGGAGTAACTTTAGAAATTCATCATCCACTAAAGAAATTAAGTTATTTCTAACTTGTGGAAAAAAGCAGAAAATTTTATAAAAAGAACAAAGGAAGAGTGCCAGTAGGATCTAGATCTCCATAAGCATCAAGGTCCATCAAGAGTGTTTAAATATCCCCTAGACTGAAAAGCTAGACTGTGTAGAGTAGCCTCAGGAAAACAGAAAGGAGGAAGGTCGAGTTTCTCATTACTGTGCTTACTGTCAAACACATCAGCCCAAAATATTGCATTTTCCTTTGGACAGTAAGTGACAGAGCCATTTGGTTTTACCTAAAGGATGAATTGTTAAGTCTACACCAAAGAGTGCAGATTCAAGGATAGCCCACCATGTATGTTCCTGGGTTGTACGAAAGAGGTCCTTTCATGGTCAAATTGCATTCCTTTTCAGTTTAAGCATAAACTGCTTGAGCAACAACTCGTAGCTGAGTATAGTTATTCCAATTCATATCTGATCGTTCCTTTCCAAATATTTTTCATTGTTAAGTTATTTCATCTTTTATGTTTTTTTAACATTAGTTTATTACTTCTTTATTAAGCATACTACAATCGGCATTTATGTTATGATGCCAGAGAATTATCAATCATTCTTGCATTATACTTCACTTTTATCAAAAGGGAAAGTATATTTAAGATCTTTGGTATGTTTCTTTATTAAGTTTGAAACATTGATAATAATACCAAAAATAAGTTATTCCTCCTCCTGTTTTAACTAATGCTCTACCCATTACCAATTTTCATGGATCTTTTTAATTATGTGCCTTTGTCGTTTCTTGGCAATGTACTCTAGAGTTTATTTCATATTTTAGATTTCCAATTAATAAATACTGTACACACACATATATTATACATATATATGTATATATATACTATATATATAGGCTACAGTATATATTTATATATATATATATATATATATATATATATAAATATATATATATATATATATATATATATATATATATATATATATATATCCTACAAACACTCATACAGTACATTCCTTTCTGGGTAGGGATACCTTAACGTGGTGAAAGGGTTTGTGAATCGCCATGATCAGCAAAGCTGTACTAATCAGGGCCACCTATACTAGGTTGGTTTGCTGTGAGCGATCAAACAAAAGTCTCCCACCATCACCAACCCACAGTGGCCAGTGTGGTGATGAAAACTGGTGAAATCCCAGACATGAAATGACATGTCTGAGGACTTTGTCCTGTAGTGGACTAGAAACGGCTACATTTGTGCGTGTGTATATATATATATATATATATATATATATATATATATGTATATATATATGTATATATATAATATATATATATATATATATATATATAATCACTGTAATATAGAACAAGTGTCTGGCTATTATATATATATATATATATATATATATATATATATATGTATATATATATATATATACATATATATAATCTCTATGTAATATAGAACAAGTGTCTGGCTATTTATATTTATATATATATATATATATATATATATATATATATATATATATATATATATATCTGGTGGCACTGAGCGGCATTGCCAGACTTATAACAACTCGGTCTCTTCACGTCCCTCGTGTAGGGAAGAGAGAGTAGTCATGGTCCTACCCTGGTTAGATTGTGTTCGTGTGTCTGTGTGTGCATATCTATCTGAATATCTAGCCGTCATTAATGAAGGGTCTTAGTACACTAGCATATATAGTATATATATATATATATATATATATATATATATATATATATATATATATATATATATATATATATAATCTGGGTAAATGGCTTTCTCCCTTCAACCGTCGTTACACATTTCGTGACGGAGACTCGCTCAGAACAATTACGAGGACCATCTGACAGCGTGTGACTGACGGGGGATGGAAGTCACGCCCTTCAGGTGGCAACTTAGCCTCCTACTGATATCATAGTCGATATCACACATCATTGTATGGGACAAGTGACATCAATCGGGATTCGGGATGTCACGCTGTGATGGTTGTCATTTACTCAAGGGAGCTTGTACATTATGTGCCGGGCAACCCATAGTCTTGTCGGAAGTGAT
>NC_090729.1:171836937-171851937 GCF_036898095.1 Palaemon carinicauda | reverse complement strand
CGAATAATAAGGTAGTCCTGGTTGCAACTTAGGGAAACAAATAAAAAAACAAGGCAGAATTTCCTTCAAATTTCAAGATAATTGCAAAGAAAATTTCTCATTTTTTTTAAATGGCTTATCTGAGTTATCATTCAAGCATTTGTTGATTAATTTTTATCCCATAACATTACTTATAGTGGCCAGTTTTAAAATATTTCTGTCCCGTGACTGTAAAGTTCTTAAAGTCAGCATAACTGTTATGAGAGATGATGTTTATAAATATGTCCTGTTACCTCGAAGCACATGCTCCTGTGTTTTAGATGACTATGATTAGGCTATTAGTTACTCTTAGCCGTTCTTGTTCACCTTTTTTACGTTTCGTACGCTTTTTTTTTTTTTTTTTTTTTTTTTTTTTTTTTTTTTTTTTTTTTTTTTTTTTTTTAAGATGAACATTCTGCTATGTATGACACCGTGGCCGAGTTGAATGTCATTTGCATTGTAAGATTGCAATGTGAAATCTAAGAGTCTTTTCAGTATCAAATAACGTAATGGGTATTATTTCATAAAGCAGTTTTGACATGATAAATTTAAATTGGAAACGTAAACGTCAGTATACGTAACAAATCCTTATCAAAACTGAGGACAATGTGAAATTTCAGAGCAAGAATTATTGCTTTATTATTTTTTTTTTTCTATTTTTTTTTTCTGATTTATTTGAAAATGGGGACAGAAAAAGCATTGTAAATACTAAGAGGATTATGGAAAAAGGTTAAAGAATCACGTCAAATATAAGAGAAAATTATGACAGATGCTGTCAAGATATGACAGAAAGTAGACAACAACAGGTAGCTTAGGCGATTGCAGAGATGTGTGTGTGCGTACACTCGACGTGACACGAACATGTCATACAGAAGTGTTATTGCAAAGATGTATGCGCCTGACATGACATGAACATGTCATACAGAGATGACATCCTTTGAGGTGCTTAAGTGAAACAATGATTCTTTAGAACAGAATAGAATTTTCATTGTTATTCATGAATATTATTTCATTATAATCGGTCTTTTTATAGTCCATTATTATTTCGTTAAAATGTTTAACAAAGATCATTTAGTTCTAAAATTTCTAAATTTAGATAAATTTATATAAAACTGTGTTGTCTTTTCTTTTATGGATTAGTGGCCTTACGCATGCAGTCTCAAACAGAATTTCATAAATATTTAAATAAGTATGCCTCTATTAAATAAGTATCGACAATTTGAATATTATGTACATCTACACGATATGCAAACATTGGATGAAAATATAACAAAATTTCATGCTTAGAGACAAAGGGAATTAAATCTCTCTCTCTCTCTCTCTCTCTCTCTCTCTCTCTCTCTCTCTCTCTAAGAAAAATTAAGAAAGGTATCTGACCATGGACTTAATGAGTCCATATTCGAAATGTGCTAGGGGCTTTTAGTAAGCTACAAATCATATATTATTATTATTATTATTATTATTATTATTATTATTATTATTATTATTATTATTATTATTGGAAATTTTCTAAAACTAAAAAATTGCATATAAAAAAAAACACATGTGAGTAAAGTAAAGAACAAAATTATCAAAATTAGAACCTGCATTTATTTTACTAATAGTTCAGTGAATGAATTAGTTGAATCAATAAATAGATAGGCCTCACAACATACGCCATTTCCCTCCAATCAGTTATGCTACATCGGATTGTATCATTTACAAATTTGTGCTGTAAAAATATCGGACGCAGGTTTTTCTTGAATGAGTAATGTGGGTGTCTCTGTAATAGGAAGTTACCTCTCATTTATTTTGTTATTATTTTTATTATTTATGGACGAGGGGACTTACGAAGTACTGAATTTGTTTATATTATAGAAAGGGTCATTCAATTAATAAAAATGGTGATCGTACTGAAAATATCATTTTGATTTATATATAAAGATAAATATGACACTCCCGATTTTCTTCCTTACCATGTATCTCTCTCTCTCTCTCTCTCTCTATCTCTCTCTCTCTCTCTCTCTCTCTCTCTCTCTCTCATTCAAGGATAAATGACACGATTTTCTCTCTCTCTCTCTCTCTCTCTCTCTCTCTCTCTCTCTCTTACTTCCTTCCTTCCTTCCCCACCCCTATTTATCAATCTGAGTCTCTCTTGCTCTCCCATTCTTTTCCCCTTTCTATCACATAATCACATCATATGATATTTAGAGAATATGCAACCTTCCCCTCAGTAATTGACAGAATCCCATTTGTTCAGGAGATTAATCCACAACCCCTGGCGGAAAAATCCCCACCGCACTCTTTTAATTATCTCCACTGTTCCCATTAAACTGATTCCTTTTCACTTGCCTCCCTCTTCGTACTCTTCTTCTTCTTCTTCTCCTTCTTGTTCTTTCTCCTCCTCCTTTTTGTTCTTCTTTGACTCATTTTCCTATTGTCATCAAAGTCGGATCCCTTCGTCGTTTTATTGAATTACTGATAAGAGTCTGGAAGAAGATACGTTTTAATTTTCTTTCCCTTTTCCGCGTACTTCCTTCTTCTTTCGTGTCTTCTCCTTTTTAATTCGCCATTTATCATATTGTTTAGAACGCGTTTTCTGTTTTATTCATATCTTTTTAATTAGAGATAAGATTCTGAAGGAAATTAGATTTTCCATTCTCGTCTTCCCGTTTCCCTATTATATGGAGATCCCCAGTATTTTTGCTTCATTTCTTTAAAACAAAAATAATCCGAATTAGTTGTACAAAAAACGGAAGAAATTGTTTTAAAGTAGACACTTTTTTTTCATTGAAGAGGGAAATGATAATTCTTTTCTCACTTTGCTTTTAACTTATTTTGTATTTTACTTTTTCCTTGCCATGATTTATATATTCATGGGAAATCTTCCAGTTCTTTAATTTTTTTTTTTTTTTATTCTTCAGGTAAAATAATTCGTGTTTGTTATGATTCTTCTTCTGTACTTTTGTTGATTTATTTATTTGCTTAAAAGATACATTGATTAATTCAGCTTTGAAAAAGAGAATACATTATGTATATGATAATTTTAACAAGAATTAAATCTGGATCAAAATTTTCTTTTCGTTTAGGAAGATTTTTGATACACTTTTTGATAGACTTCCAGCGCTTAGGATTTTTATCTTTTATTAGGAAATACACATTTATAATTAAAATTTATAATATATATAGCCTACATCATAGTATATTTACATGAATATTTTTTTATTTGATATATACTGTATATACAATTGCAATTTTGATTATTTATCTAAATATATTTTTAAATGAAAAAATAAATCGAATTGTTCATCTTCAGATTTATATTCTCTTACCTGTTATGGCCATATCAGTACAAATGAATAATTATGCAAAGAAACTTGTCTACCATATTTGAAAAGATTCATTTTTATTTTTTCGCTTATCGTTCGATCTGGTTGTTGTGAGAAAAAAGCTCCACGACAAATATTCGATTATCACCACCGATTATATATCTTTCGTCTTAATTTTTCGTTATTGTATATTATACGGTTTTCTACCATATACCTGAAAATCACTTAAATGATCACGTGTGGCGAAATATATTCTGGTTATATATATATATATATATTTGCAACAACAAATGCAGCCGTTTCTAGTCCACTGCAGGAAAAAGGCCTCAGGCATGTCAATTCATGTCTGGTGTTTGGTCAGTTTTCGTCACCACGCTGGTCAGTGCAGATTGGTGATAGTGGGAGATTTTCGCTCACAACAAGCCAACCTAATATGGGTGACCCTGACTAGTACAGCTTTGCATATCACGCCGATACGCAAACCCTTACACCATGTCAAGGTATATCCACTCTGAAAGGGAGATTATATATATATATATATATATATATATGTATGTATATATATAATGTATATGTATATCACAAGAATACGCACAGCCGCATCTACAGACCCCAATACGGGCGTATCTTCCTCGGCCGGCGAGCGTATGTGGCAGTTTGCGGTTCTAAAATCTTTCATCTCCATATTTGGCGAATCGATTCTTTAATGGCATTAATCCCAGGATTAGGTTTTTGTCTCCGCTGTTTGTTTGTGGGGGATCCTTTGTAAACGACAGGATCTTAGCCATGGTTTGTGGAGGATTTGCCCATTGTTGGCGGGCGGGCAGTCAATGGAGGGTGTCAACGAGGGACGGGTCAGTTTTTCGGGAAAAGCAAACACACGTCACTCAGATAATAGAGCTTCTCTTTCTCTCACTCTCCCTCTCATGACGTTTTAAGCGCGCTATCTGCGTAAGTGTTGAGCTCTCTCTTTCTCTCTCTCTCTCTCTCTCTCTCTCTTTCATGCCGTTTTAAGCGCGTTATCTGCGTAACTCTCTCTCTCTCTCTCTCTCTCTCTCTCTCTCATGCCGTTTTAAGCGTGTTATCTGCATAAGTGTTGATCTCTCTCTCTCTCTCTCTCTCACATGCTGTTTTAAGCGAGTTATCTGCGTAAGTGTTGATCTCTCTCTCTCTCTCTCTCTCTCTCTCTCTCACATGCTGTTTTAAGCGAGTTATCTGCGTAAGTGTTGATCTCTCTCTCTCTCTCTCTCTCTCTCTCTCACTCACATGCTGTTTTAAGCGCGTTATCTGAGTAAGTGTTGATCTCTCTCTCTCTCTCTCTCTCTCTCTCTCTCTCTCTCTCTCTCTCTAACATCACCTTTAGTAAGGCATGAGTACTGTGCACTGACTGCAAGGAACTCTTGCGATTCGTTGTCCACCCAATGCATAAAATCCTTTGTTATTGTCGTGAAGTTGCAGGGGAGCGCGTGGTAACATATGACAAAGCCTCGGGGTTCTATTGCTTTCTGCTGACGTGTCTCGAGGGAAAAGAACAATTTGGAAGCTAGAAGTAAGAATGAAGCGATGGAGTTGAATCTTTAGTTTCATCTAACTAATTATGACGGTTGTTTTATTTTTACTATTGAATATAGTCGTAGTTTATTTTGTGTTGTATCGTTTGTTTATTTACTATCAAATGACAATGCCGAAATCTATTGTTATTATTCATAGGATGGAATGACCGTATGTGATAAAAAAAAGACAGCGAAGGGAAACAAATTTTCAAACAGTTGAAGATAAAACTAAAAGATTAATAAACAAAATAGTCTGGTTATTTAGTCTTCACTATAATCAATTTTCTTAATGCGATTTAAATTCCATGGTCAGATTGGTAATAAGTAGCGACGGAAACTTGTGAAGAGTTCATTTGCTTACAGATTGTTTCGCTTGAAACCAATTGTTTTTGTTGTGGTAGATTCGATAGTTCGGAATCAACTAAATCGGTCGTTCAGAATCTTTTAATTAGACTGGACCAACTATTCTCGACTATATAGGATGTGTGTTTTGAAAAAAAGAAAAAAATTGGCATATTGAAATAAATTGATTCATCTGTTTCAAACCATCCAAATTCTACTGTTCAAAACTAGCCAATTCGGCTGCTCATAACCAATGGAATCGACTGTTTGAAAGAATATTCACTAATTTTTTTAGTTTCCTCTAGCTATTTTGAATCCTGCAAGAGATTGCAGTACTTTCCTGCCTAGCTGAATAAAGTTCACTGGACTTCCAATCCCATCCCAGTGTTCCGTTGAATGACACCGGACACTGTTAGTGCAGAAACACTGATTGCTTTAATTCACTGGGTCCATGCAAAGATTTCGTTTGATTTAACAGTTCCCCCGATTTTATTATGAGGTTGGTATATTCTCTACTGGTGCTTTCTTCTCTCATAGAAGTTGACAGCTTTGCAGTTTTGAAAGTGACGGTGATGTGAAATGGGGAAGTTATTTGGTTTTATGATCTAAGAAGTTTTTATTTTTTTATTGAAAGATGGACATTTTCTTTTTTATGGAGCTCGTGTTTTTTCAGTAAAATTAATATCTTTGCTGTTTTATAGTAACTGGTATTGTCAATAAAATAAATGCTAATGTATTAGTATTCAGAGTTTAGTTGTCTTAATCAGATGTTTTGAATTGAATTAGTCTTTTTTTTTTCCTTCTCCCTCGTGGCTGGCTTTCGTCTTTTCTGCAGTTTCAAAATTATTGTTACCGTACACAAGGATGATAGCTTTTTCTTCTTAAAATTCGTGTTATAGAATTCGATCTTTGCAGTTTCATGTTGGTTGGTGATTTATTACGACGAAAAAGTCATTTGCGCTTTCTGACCAATGATGTGTTTTGCCTTCTCTGAATTGCATCCTGTTTAGGAGTTACTACGGGAAAATTTCAGGATTTTTTCCCCCTCATCCGCCTGAGTATGTGGGTGCGTTATAAACTTTTAATCCTTCCTAACAACTTGCCATTAGGATAGTCCATCTTTGTGCTGTTGCTCGGGCTGTTATTTACTCAGAAAGGCTGACTGACAGGACCTGTTCAACCCATCGCGGACAGTCATTAATGAAGGAACGAGTGATGGATCTCTTTTCTCTCTGCAGCCAGAGGAAACAAAAACGTTGATGGATGAGAATGATTAAGTAAATGGGGATTAAATTTTGATGGAATGCCTTCCGATGCACATGACGACTTCCTTAGCTCGTTCGATCTCTCGGATTTGGCGGTGTTTTGCAACTCCCCTGCTGCCCGCCTTCAAAACCTTTCCCGCCTCTTTTTTTCTTTTTCCTTTCCGTCGTGGGAGGGATCATTGTTGGGTTGCGTAATTGGCCTATGATGATTAAATTCTCATTGATAAGTCGGTGGAGGTGATTCGTATTAATCAGTTGAAATTGTTTCTTATATTGATTTTATAATGGATTCTCGTTGATAAGTAAAAACTAATTCGTACTAATCATTCAAGATTTTCTTATTAATCTTTTATAAAACATAGTGGACCATTGAACATATAGGGATGCTTAAGTCAGAGCAGTAAAGCCTGATTATATATATATATATATATATATATATATAACAGGATTCTTAGCAATCTCTCAAGGTTATTGGTTCGTAACAACAGGCAGCTGAATGGATTCTTAAAAATCAAATAGCAAGTAAACCAGTTTAACTGCCCTCTACCACCCAGACACAAAAATATTATCGAATACTCATGTTTATCTTCGTTCAGCAATGTTGTAATAATTTATGTCAATGATTTTTGGTATAAATAGATTATTATTTAGTCCTCATAAAAGATCCCCAAGATATAGATTGAAGAGAATATGCATTTGATATGAATACTAAGTACATTTTGCCTCTCAAAAAACTGCGGGGAGGAAGGGGACCAGCTAATATTTTCTTTTTTGATTTTCCATTATAGGATTTAAAGGTCACTTTTCACTAGATATAAATGTATTTTGATAGTCATAATGGCCTCTTGAATTCTCGACATCTTTGCATCCAGCTAAGACAATATTCCATTCTGTAAACTCAAATTCTATTCCTCTCATGGAAATTAGAACCTTCATTTATTCGCCAATTTTATTAGATCTTGAATGTGACAAGTGAGCCCGAAAAAAGTGTGCATATATATATATGTATATATATATATATATATATATATATATGTATGTATGTATATATATATATGTGTGTATGTGTATATATATATGTGTGTTTGTGTGTGTGGTATAAAAGTCGATTGCTACTTTTATTTCGACTCGCAAAGGTTCGAATCCTTGCCTTGATAGCAAATCTTATTTTAAAATTAAAATTTCTCCTTGGGCTTGTGATCCAAAATCAAAGTTAATTCGATATTAAAATCTATTTTTGGCTTATTTGAATCATTGAAAAATCATAAGTGTTAGTGATAGAATTATAAGTATATTATGTGTGTGTTCATCAAAGATATAGATATTGACAATAATTTCATCACCTGAAAATATAACTATCATAATTATCAAACTGTTTGCAGGCATTTCTCTGTTATTTTTCCTGTTATTTTTACCTTTGTATGCATCATGTCTTTATAAATTCCTGTCTAATTCTTTGCAGGTTGTGTCATTACCTGTGTAATTAAATTTTGTATAAACGCCTGTATCCTTCTGTGAAATCGTGGATACATTCTTTCTTTTTTTTTACACAAAGCGTACACATTTTTAAAATCTCTCTTTTATATGAGGAGCCTTGCTACCCCGCAAGCGTTCTTTATATAACTTCTACTTAATTCTCGCACAGCGAGCTAAAAGCCGGGGACATTATTAGCATAAAAACGGTGGCTTAAGCGCTTATTAATTTAGCGTGGACCGCGTTACTAGGGTACTGGGTTAGGGGGGGAGAGGGACCCTCTTGATAAGTTGGACGGAGGAGGGGGAGGAGGAGGGGGGCATTTTTTGGTTGATAGGAGATGGGGGGACGAGGAAGGGATTGTGGTGGTAACCCCAGAACTGTTCAGGAAGGCATTTGGAAACTGAGAGAGAGAGAGAGAGAGAGAGAGAGAGAGAGAGAGAGAGAGAGCAGCGCTCCTGAGCATTCCAAAAAGAGTTAAGAATGATTTAACCATAAAATTAGCTTTTGTTGTCGCTAATGTAAGGTGACATTATATTAACACTGGGTCTTGCTTTTACAAAGCAACCTGCTTAGGTATAAACTATTTGATGGGGCCACACGTGTATACGCAGCCATACGGAATCATTCATTTTATATACAGTATATAATACTTCTGTGTTGAAACTTGCATACTTCAACTAGCTTATCGATGATCAGTGCAAAAGATGTAGTAGATCAAAGATATATTAAAAGAATGAAAGCAAAGGGTTATTCAATATTATCGCCATGATGCATTCTATCAGATAAATGCAATTCACTAACAGTTGAATTTTTAATTTCCAATCTGCATATTTTGAATTCCCCGCCATGTTAAAAACAAAAACTCTGTGCATGTGTTCGTGTGTGTTTCAGTAGCTAGAAATTTTCACTGATACTAAAACCTGACTCAAACAAATTCGTGAAGCCATATACATCATACGATGATGATGATGTTCTGGATACAAATTTCCTTTTTTAAAACCTAATACATAAAGAAATAACGGAATTATGTTTTTCAAAAATAGGGAATCCCATCCTTTCCTTTTTTTTTTTTTTTTTTTTTTGCGATGGCGACTATATTTCACACACGTCGAAGTAAGAGCCTGTTCGAGGGAGCATTTCATAACTTTGGTCGACGTGATAACACGAAGCACGTTAATTACACCCCGGTTTCTGCCATCTGCATAATCATATCGCAAATTATGCAGTCATGAGCAAATGCGTGTGCTTTGCATTCAGATGGCAGAGGATCTTTCGGGGGGCTCTAGCTGGTCAGTATTTTTTTTTTTTATTTCTTTATTCGTTCATTTTTTTTATTCTTTTATTTCCTTCAACAGATTGTAAACGGGGTCTTATTTAAGTATACTCGATTTTAACATTAGCAATAATTTTTCTAGTTGAAGGGAATGGTATTTTTATCGACTTTATTTTATTATTATTATTAATATTATTATCATTGTTATTATTATTATTATTATTATTATTATTATTAGTAGTAGTAGTAGTAGTAGTAGTAGTAGTAGTAGTAGTAGTAGTTGGTAAGCTACAACCCTACTTGAAAATGGAGGATGCTATAAGCCCAAGGGCTTCATCAAGGAAAAATAGCTCAGTGAGGAAAGGAAATAATGATATAAATGAAATACAAGAGAAGTAATGAACAATTAATATGAAATATATTTAAAATAGTAACATTTAAACATATCTTTCAAACATAAAAACATTCGCTGCAAGTTTCAACTGTGAAATATTTTCCCTTATTTATTTTGTTTGAGTTTTATATCTTTAACAACTTAGTCATTCATTTTTGTAGATACACTAAATCATTAGGAAACTCATCAAGTATTAGCGACTTTTAAGAGCATCTGAAGGACATTAAATAGCGGGGAAGTACACGATAAGTATTTAGCGTTTTGGAGATCTTAAAATTTTGACGAGAATTAGCATCTGTGATAAAAAAAAAAATTAATATAAATAATACCCCTGAGGATTTTTTATTGTAATTATTTATTTAGTTACGCAATTTATTATGCAATATCATATACATCTAGTTGACATCAAATTTCATTATTATTATTATTATTATTATTATTTTTTTTTTTTATTATTAATAGTTTACGCGACCCGTGAAAAGTGTTTAGATGGATAAGCACACACAGGCACAAGTACTCCCTTCTCACCTGGGTACGACTACTTTCTCTACCCCTACCCAAGGGACGGGGAGAGAATAGTTATACGTCTAGCATGCCACTGACAGTGTGTGTGTATGTATGTATATATATATATATATATATATATATATATATATATATATATATATATATACATATATATATATATATATATATATATACATATATATATATATATATATATATATATATACATATACATATATATATATAACCAGATACCTGCTCTTTACTATAATATATAGGCTAGGGGAGGTTATTAAGAATATTTTTATTATTATTGAAAACTGTTCAGCTTTAAACGATTTGCTTAAAAATGAAATATT
This sequence comes from Palaemon carinicauda, assembly GCF_036898095.1. Classification (NCBI taxonomy): domain Eukaryota; kingdom Metazoa; phylum Arthropoda; class Malacostraca; order Decapoda; family Palaemonidae; genus Palaemon; species Palaemon carinicauda. The sequence goes on along the minus strand of NC_090729.1, from coordinate 171,841,441 downwards.
AGTCAATTTAAGTTAAGTTTGTTTTTCCATTGCTGGGTGTTAGATATATATTATAGAATATATTTCAGTTACATGTATGTTCTCTTACATTTCCCAAAATGAGGAAATTTGTATACTATTAAAGCCCTGTAGTTATCACCTTGCCAATAAGAAACCCGAGATCGATAACAGGGGGAGGAACAACTTAGTCTCGTACCCTGAAATATTATTTGCGCTTCTGTTTTGACTCAAACTAAGAGAAACTGGTGCTGAAACAACTTTCCATTATCTTTGTGTTAAAACTAATGCAACAAACAATTGGATAAAGTTAAGTAACAAAAATAGTAAATTACCATTCTCTCTCTCTCTCTCTCTCTCTCTCTCTCTCTCTCTCTCTCTCTCTCTCTTTCTTTATATGACAAAGGCAGTACTACCGACGTTGTTTATTAGGGTTCTTAAATGGAGAGACCTACACGGTTTGAAAATCAATCAGCCCCCCCCCCCTCCCTCACCTGCTCTTCCCTCCCCTCTGGCTATAAGGGGCTAGAAAGGAAGAGCGTGTCGGAAATTTCCTCCTGTCACCCCCTCCCCCCACCGGCTTTTAAGGAAGATGAAAGGTAGAACATTATGGGTATTTATTAAGGCCTCCTGAGAGAAAGATGTATCAAAAGGCTGATAGGAAAATTGGATATATATATATATATATATATATATATATATATATATATATATACACACACACACACACACACATACACGAATTTACACAGTAGCAAACCCTCCGTCGTTGCCCCAAACTAAAAAATAGCTATAGATTGCCAAAAAAGTCCCTAAAGTAAATGTATTCCACCTAATAAAAGATTATTGAATTCATTTAAGAAATTAAATGGGGTTTCTAAACATTTAAGAGAAGCACTGTGTGTAATGCAAGGAGCCACAGAGATACACTCTATATGATTAGATTTTATAATGTAATGTGTGAAAGTTAATAACATAAATTCAAGCATATCATGTATGAACGTGGGATTTAAATTGAAACGCAGGATTAAGAGAATTTGAAAATCTCAAAGTTTTCTAGAAATAATTTTTTGGATATATTTCATCTTTTAAATCTTGAAATATTTTGGGGTCCTTTTTCAAACGAGTTGACGTTAAAGGTATACCAGACATGGCAACTCCCAATTTTTAGGGGGTTCCAGATCCCATTGTAAGTACACGATCAACTATGAATTGGCGGTGGTGGGGGGGGGGGGGTCATTTTCATGAAAAAAAAAATCCAGTTTCTGTCACTGTTCCCAATTACGAAAATAGTTTTGAAAATGGCAGGAGATACAAACTCAAAACCTAGACAAAAGGTTTGGCCACATGTGGTTTTCGGGAGGGTCTTCTCCATTTACATTTACTTTTATACAAAAAAACAAGATATACAGACAATAGAATTATTTTATTAGTTTTGTACCGATTGGAAATGTCTATGCAAACTGTAATGTTTTCTACTATACACAGTATATATATATATATATATATATACATATATATACATACATATTTATATATATATATATATATATATCCCTTTCCCGGTAGGGATACCTTAATGTGATGAAAATGTTTGTGTATCGCCATGATCAGCAAAGCTGTACTAGTCAAGCACACCCATACTACTATGAGATTCAGGGCCTCTGTAACACGGTTTTTTGGACTTTGCTCCTTATCAAAGCATTGGATGTAGCTGAAAGTTGACATATGTATATTTTACAACCACACACAAATTTTGTCAGCATTATCAATAACCTAAACCCGATAGTTTTAATTTTCATAGAGTAAAAATGATCTAGCCGACGCCATGGCCAGTGATAACGAGCCAAGAGTTGAAAACATTCATTACGTAAGCAATGTAAACACCTTTTGACAAAATTTTGCCCCGCCCATCCACCAGACACCCATTCACCTTGTTCCATCGGCTCTGGAACCCATAACAGTCAAGAATGGCTAGCAGGATTTGGAATTGCCCCCGTGGTTGCAAAACTGCATTTGTCTTACGACTTGCAACTTTATACAGTCAAGAGAAAGCCCGTGGCCATATTTACTATAGCCTGAATAGGTAATTATTCAGTTTCTAGTTTAAATCCAATGTTTATGGTCTGATTTGTATTTAGCGTAACATGATTATAATACTCGTAATGTCATTCAGGCTATTGAACATTTCCATTAACTATTCACTATGCCACCAAGAGAGAGAGAGAGAGAAAGAGAGAGATTGTATGTAAACAGTCTTTATATAACTATTTTTGTTAAAATAAGAATTTTGTGCTAAACTCTCCATCAGACCTACGGATCATCCGATATATTTTTTTTTTTCTTCTTCTTAGGCCGTACGACCGTGTTAGCTATGTTTTGGGCATGACTGCATTTGTAAATAAATCAGGAATAGTTTTAGGAGTTTTATTTGTACATCTAATGGGAATTTATAGAAGTAAAATGAACATAATTCATTTATCCTTTAAAATAATTACTACATGTAGCAAAACAAATAGTAGTAAAGATGATAATGCAATGAAGGAATGATACCATACTTTATCTTTAGCTTCAACATGCGCAATAACATACCCAGTTGCCATAATTTGTCAGCTTAATGAAATAACCTATCATCTAATGTTAAACTTAATTTCTGAGGAGGCCATGGCTTATTGCACAGTGAAAAAACATTACAAAGACTTTATGAATGGCGGAACGATACATAAATGTGGGGTGGGGTATCTGCGCTAGCGTAGTAATACTACTGTAGCAGTAGTGCCGCAACAGTAGTATACATGAATTAAACGTTTGGGCCAACTGCTGGGATCCTTGAGGATCATTTAGCACTTCTTAAAACTACTTGAGAAATGAGTTTCTATAGCCAGAATTTAAATTTTCTGATCCAACAATGCCCATGATAGCCTTCAGTGTTATCCTGAATTATAACCAGGCCAAAGTGGGTGGAGCCTCATGAAGTCATCATTCTGACGATAATTATTGGTGAAGGTTTAAAGCCAAAATACGGTACCGGCTATTTTTTTTTTTTTTTTTTTTTTTACAGTAAATAGGTAGGTAGATAGACGATGAATAAAAATTGCTTGACATTGGATATAGCAGTTATCAAATCAAGCGTGTCTACTACGTTTTTGAAAATTACCAACTATTCCCTACACCCTGTCAATCTGATTGTGACCTATAAAGTAGACTGCAATTTCTTAGGAAACTTATTTTGGGAGTTAGACTAATAATCGAAGTGTTTTTGTATTTATTAACATATTTTGTTGGTTTGTTCATTATGACAATTATCAGTGGAGAGGTTTCAGAGTTCATAAAGGTGTACTGCTTTGCTTTTGTTTAAACTTTTGTGTCATTGTTGGCAGAGGTATAGCTTTCGTTACGTATAGCCAATCATCGATCAAGAAAGAGGGAGGAAATGCCGTCATAAGTTACGTAACGACTGCGTTCGAAACCTTTTCTCTGAGTAAGTTGGCCCGTCTTCAAAAAACGTCACTTTTACATTATAAGTACCAAATTTATTCAACCTACGTAATGCAGAATATAGTCAAAATTTATGTGTAGATATAATGTGCATTCTGAAGAAGCGTTATATCTATGAAATTCATAGATAAAAAATTATTGCGAAAAAACCGTGTTACAGAGGCCCTGAATCTCATAGTAGGTTGGTTTACTCTGAGCGATTACACAAAAGTTTCCCATCAACACCAATCCACATTGGCCAGCGGACTAAACACTGCTGCATTTGTCGTTGTTATATACACACACACACACACATATATATATATATATATATATATATATATATATATATATATATATGTGTGTGTGTGTGTGTGTGTGTGTGTGGGTGGGTGGGTGGGGTTGGCCCCTTACATAATTGTATGTGACTATTCATAGGTGTTATAGGAAAGAAATAAACAAAATCAGTTAGGATGTTATTAAACAGATCCCTCTTTGTGCTCTTTCGAGAATCTGGGGCCTTCTTTTTCACAACCTTGTTTTATGGAGGTCTTTTCTCATGTTCGTATCGGATCCGATCTCATCCGATAGGCGTCACGTGTTCGGTCTCCATATCCAAGGATAATTGTCACTGTCTGACGTGGTCAACCGGACGTATGTTCAGATTACCGTCAGAGAGAGACATTCAATTTCTCTCTCTCTCTCTCTCTCTCTCTCTCTCTCTCTCTCTCTCTCTCTCTCTCTCTCTCTTTCTCGTTTCCCATAGTTCAATTCACCAACGAGGAGAGTTCACATCTCCGAACATTCTTAAGAAGTAATTTTCTCTCTCTCTCTCTCTCTCTCTCTCTCTCTCTCTCTCTCTCTCTCTCTCTCTCTCTCTCTCTCTTCCCATAGGTCAATTCACCAACGAGGAGAATTTACATCTCCGAACCTACTTAAGAAGTAATTACTGCCTTCGATTCTTTAAAGAACGTGAGGATAATTTCTAGCTGGGCGTACGATAATTTTTCCCCTATACCAATCTATTACG
>NC_090729.1:171831937-171834437 GCF_036898095.1 Palaemon carinicauda | reverse complement strand
TTCACATATTTTATGTGTATTTAAGAGATGTATAGCCATCTCGTAAGGTGAGTTCTACTCATGTAGGATTAAGTAATGTATGTAAATTACATAAGACTTCCGTCATTCCTTTAGTTGTATTTTCATTCAGTTCCGTATATGTAAATTTACGTTATTTTAAAGAATTAAATTTTCATTTTGCGTGGTTTTATTACGAAGTCTTATGTAAACTTGTTAAAATGTATGCTGTATGACACACCTGCTAGGGATTGCATCATGTTCACACGTGGTTTGAAGAAACATGAAAATTCTAAACTAAAGTTTATTCTTTTTTTTTTTTAATGTTACGAGAGGAGGTGGCCGAAGTTAGCTGAGAAAGAGAGTTGCCTCACAAGCAATGGTAGTACCCCTTCTTCAAATTGCTAAGTTGGCAACCTTACGCCGCTAAAACCATGCCCCCACGCTATAAGAATGATTTACTAGATAAATATGGAGTGAATTAAGATGATATATATAAGGACCTGGCAATGCATAGGAGACAGAAGAGATCCAGCCTATCCCTTTGAAAGAAAAACGTCCACCAGCCCTCTCTCCAGCCCCTACATAATTCCTCTCAAACGTGAAGTGTTTTCCTCTCATATGTAAATAGTGATTTCTTTCCAACATATATCGTATATAGTGTTCTTCAAACAATGGTGATATTATTGTGTGTCAAAGTTAAATGTGTAGTGTGTTAATGTAAGTACATTTTATTGCATAAAGTTTTGTTACTGGCCCTGTGAGATTTTGATTAAACAGTGAAATGTATTTAGTTTTGCTTAACTTTTCGGTAATCTTGTGTGAGCCAAAGGACATAAGAGTAACAGTTAAGTATATATAAATGTAATTCTGATTTATTTTCTATAAGTGTTAAAGTGCCATTTATTCAGTAATTGTCAATATTAAATATTTTTATAAATTAATTTCTAGTGAAACAAGTGATTGTATAATTTGTTTAATGTCTTTATTTTTGTCTTAGTCTAAGGTTTAGTTCAGTTTTAATATTTCGAGTAATTTAATTTTGGTGTTATTTTGAATTGTTAACTTTTTATAGAATAAATTAATTTTTTGTAAAGTGTGTGTTATTTTGATCACCGATATTTTTTCTCAGTGCTTTGCTTGTATCCCCTGACTAAGAACCGAAGTAAGAGGTTGATTTAAGAAAAGTTCCTATTAAAAGTAAAGTAATCACCTAGTTTTGTTTCAAGTGTAAAGTAAAGAGACCTTTTAGATATTCAGTGTTCATTATATTATCATCTGGGAGTTACGTATTATTCTCAGAGCTCGTATGTATTTCTCTTGTGTATCAGATTATGTAATGTAAAGCAGGTGAGTTTGGGAGCTCGGGAATTTGCGTAATTCGCTATTTGCTATAATATACTTTCATTAAAAATATTTTACTTGCTTATATATTTGAATATATATATGTATATATATATATATATATATATATATATATATGTGTGTGTGTGTGTGTGTGTGTGTGTGTATGTATGTATATGTATATATATATATATATATATATATATATATATATATATTATATATATATCTGTACTGTATGTTTGTATATACCATCTACAATGACATTTGTACAATACCATAAGTAGACATTCAAATACAAAAACTATCTTTGACGTATAATGTATTATGACGTATAAAAGACGTACGCGCCCATTCGTACATAACTTTGGTCATTTCTCCCCTTCAAAGCTTAATTTTTTTGTGTCATTTGTATCAATTACGAATGAAATAAGTACTAATAAGCCGCCTTAGGCACCTCCCGCTAGGTGTCCGTGTCGGATTGATGTTACGGTTCGTTTAATATATCTCTCCCGTTTCCTCTATTATTGGCTAATTGATTACAGGTCAAAATGCCGACAATTTTGCAATAAAACTCTTGTGTCGTTTGTAAAAGATGATACTCTATTAGTTGCATTACGTTTGAGAGAGAGAGAGAGAGAGAGAGAGAGAGAGAGAGAGAGAGAGAGAGAGAGAGAGAGAGAGTATATTTCTTTTGCAAATGAGAGGAAGAAAGTTACACGTATCCGAATGTATTTGCTTTACCTGAGAGAGAGAGAGAGAGAGAGAGAGAGAGAGAGAGAGAGAGGAGAGAGAGAGAGAGAGTTATATAATGACTGCACTACGGGTATTTAAGGTTGTTTTCCTATAGCTTAAAGTTATGATACTTTTAATGACACCCAATTAAATGTTAATCATTTCTTTTGCAAATGTGTAAATCCTTGAACTATGGGAAACCTATTATTATTATTATTATTATTATTATTATTATTATTATTATTATTATTATTATTGTAAGGCATGTGAAAAGAGTGATTTACAGTGAAACATCCCATAGCATCAGATTAATACTTAATCGATCACATCAGTAAATATAAGAATTTCTAATACATCTTTAAATATATATGAAAACAAATATGCAACTGAATTTGAAATAAGATATGGGGAACGCACTTTCGTA